>NC_061111.1:222513171-222726429 GCF_002878395.1 Capsicum annuum | reverse complement strand
TGATTTTATTAGAGGCTTGTCAGACTAGTATAGATGTTGGGAGTTGATTAATAAGTCGTATTTTGTTATCTTTCTGAAATTCTTTTATTCTTGGATGATGATTACTCAGTTGATATTTGAGGGTTATTTATGAAAACCCCGTTGATTTGTGTTGAATTGAATGAAAATGGCTCAAAGGTTTAGCTTGGGGCTACTCGTAGCCTCAAGCACCGTGTGACTCTCCAGGACCCATTTTCTAAGGCGTTATAAACTTGGTATCAAAGCCTAAGGTTTTAAGGTGTCCTAGGGAGTCTGACAATCCCTGTTAAGTAGATTCTTGATCATCGGTGTGTAGCACGCCACATCTATGAGCTAGAGGCTACAAGATGTTTTAGGAAAAAGTGTGGTTCTTTCTTTTAGAAGTCTATCGTGCTTAAAGTGTCTCTCTGTGCTATTGATTTGTGCTCTCCTCTTTCAGAAATATGCCTCCACGTTGAGCGAGAAGAAATAATGATGGTCAGCAACCTCAAACCGCTGACCCATTAAATGAAAACGTGTCTCATGCTAAATTTTGGGTAGCCTTTCAGGCGCTGGCCCAAGCTGTTACTGTAAATGTTCAGGCCAACCCAGCCCCAACTCCATAGCAGTACAGAGGTGATTCAGCTGCTTCCAGCATCCGTGGCTTCATGTGGATGAATCCGCCGAAATTCTATGGGTCCAAGTCTGGTAAGGATCCACAGTTATTTTTAGAGGAGATGCGGAAGATTACTCAGGTGATGCATGTATCTGAGGAACACAGTGTGGAGTTAGTGGCGTATAGGTTGAAAGACCTTGCTTATGACTGGGTTGTTTTTTTAAGAAAAGGTAGAGGTAAGGGAGCTGTCCCTACAACTTAGCAAGAGTTCCAGGATGCATTCCTAGATAAGTTTTTCCCTTTGGAGATAAGGAAGGCAAAGGTGGAAGAGTTTATGAACCTATGACAGGGCTCTATGACTGTTAGGGAGTACTTTCTAAAATTTAATCAGTCGGCCAAGTATGCTCCTGACTTAATGGCTGATAATCGGGCTAGTATGAGTAAGTTTATGACTGGAGTGTCTAGTTATATGGTTAAGGAGTGTAGGTCTGCTATGCTGAATAGTGAGATGAATCTTTCTAGGCTGATTACTCATACCCAATAGATTGAGGCAGACAAGATTAAGGAGAGAGATAGAATGAAAGAGAATAAGAGAGCTAGGTCCGAGAAGCACGAACAAGGTTAGACTAGATCGCAGAGAGAGTCACCCTTAGTATCAGGATCATTTGTCTATGCCAGCATCGTCATCTACTAGTGCTCCCGTGCCTAGATGTAGGCAGGAGCAAGGTACTAGGTCATATGCATCCAGGTCCCAGTATAGTACTGGCAGTAAGCCAAATTATCCCCTGTGTCCTAAGTATGGTAGGGCTCATTTGGGTGAGTGTTGGGGTGAGAAGAGGGGTTGTTTTTAGTGTGGTGACATGGGTCACAGAGTTAGAGATTGTCCATAGGATGGACAAGGGCGTCGTGACTATCACCCCCAGACCCAGACTCAAACTGTTTGTGATCCAATTTTTGTGACTCGCCCAGCCCCAGCTCAGGGCACCTCTTCTAGCAATGCTGGCGGGCAGCACCAAAATAGATTCTATGATTTACCATCCCACCAGGAATAGGAAGATTCTCCCGATGTTGTTACTTGTATGCTTCATATATTTTAGTTTGATGCGTATGCTTTGTTGTATCCTGGATCCAGTTTCTCATATGTTACACCTTTCATTGTTGTGAATTTTGAAATGAGTCCTAAGATTATTCCTGAGCCTATCCTAGTTTCTACCCCAGTGGGTGATTTAATTGTTTCCCAAAAAGTGTATAAAAAGTGTCCTGTTACCATTCTTCATAGAGTCTTGTTGGCTGATCTGATTGAGTTAGACATGGTAGATTTTGATGTGATTCTGGGTATGGACTGGTTGTATTCTTCTTATTTCTCTATTGATTGTCGGACCCGAGTGGTCAAGTTTTAGTTTTTGGGTGCATCCTTGTTTGAGTGGTCTGGGAATTCTAAGTTACCCAAGAGTCATTTCATCTCTTACCTCAAAGCTAGAAAGCTTATTTCTAAGGGGCGTATTTACCATTTGGTTAGAGTCAAAGACACTAAGTCTGAGACTCCAACTCTCCAGTCTGTGAACATCGTCAATGAGTTTTCTAATGTCTTTCTGGATGATCTCCCAGGGATACCTCCTGATAGAGAGGTAGAGTTTGGGATTGATCTTCTTCTCGATACTCAGCCCATTTCTATTCCTCTTTACCGTATAGCCCCTGCAAAACTTAAGGAGTTGAAAGAGCAACTCAAAGATCTACTAGATAAGGGTTTCAGAAGGACTAGTGTTTCTCCTTAGGGTGCTCCTATGTTGTTTGTGAGAAAGAAAGATGGCTCTTTGCGTATGTGCATTGATTACCTCCAACTGAATAAAGTCACCATCAAAAATAAGTACCCCCTTCCAAGAATAGATGATTTGTTTGACCAATTGCAAGATGCAAGTTATTTTTCAAAGATAGACCTTCGTTTCGGCTATTATCAACTCAAAGTTAGGGAGTGTGACATTCTGAAAACCACTTTCTAAACTTATTATGGCCATTTTGAGTTTTTTGTTATGTCTTTAGGGTTAACTAATGCCCCAGCAGCTTTCATGGACCTCATGAATCTAGTGTTCAGATCATATCTGGCTATGTTTGTCATAGTGTTCATCGATGATATACTGGTGTACTCTCGTAGTGAGGATGAATATTCTGATCATCTCTGAACTGTCTTGCAAACCCTTAGAGATCACAAGTTGTTTGCCAAGTTTAGTAAGTGTGAGTTTTGGCTAAGGTCAGATGCTTTTCTGGGTGATATCATTTCTTTCGAGGGTATTAGAGTTGATCCCCAAAAGACCAAAGCTGTGAAAGATTGGCCTAGACCTATTCTTTGACTGATATCCAAAGTTTCTTGGGTTTATCTGGCTATTACCGCTGTTTTGTTGAGGGTTTCTCCTCTATAGCATCTCTTGTGACTCGGTTGACCCAAAAGAAAGTGAAGTTCTTGTGGTCCGAATCTTGTGAGAAGAGTTTTTAGGAGTTGAAGACTCAACTCACTTTAGCCCCTGTCTTAACTTTGCCTGATGGTGTTGATGGTTTTGTGGTGTACTGTGATGCTTTGAGAGTTGGGTTGGGTTGGGTTGCGTATTGATGCAGAAGGGTAAGGTGATAGCTTATGCTTCTAAATAGTTGAAACCCTATGAGAAAAATTACCCCACCCATGACCTTGAGTTAGCTGCTGTTGTGTTTGCTTTGAAAAGCTGGAGACACTATTTGTATGGTGTCCATGTTGATGTTTTCACTGATCATAAGATTCTGCAGTATGTGTTTACCCAGAGAGAATTGAATCTTAGGTAGAGACGATGGTTAGAATTATTAAAGGACTATGATATGAGTGTGTTGTACCATCCGACCAAAGCCAATATTGTGGTGGATGCCTTAAGTAGAGTGTCCATGGGTAGTGTTTTGCATGTGGTAGAAGGTAAGAAAGAGTTGGCTCGTGATGTACATCGTTTGGCTAGATTGAGGGTTAGGTTGTTTGACTCTGCTGAAGGTAGTATAGGGGTTCAGAGTAGTTCCAAATCCTCCTTAGTTCCAAATCCTCCTTGGTTTCGAAAGTGAAGGGAAAGCAATACTTAGATGCTATTTTGTTCAGACTAAAGGAGTCAGTCAAGGACCAGAAAGTAGAGGTTTTCTCCCAAGGGGGAGATGGTGTGTTGAGATTGCAGGCTAGATTGTGTGTCCCAAATGTTGATGATCTGAGATAGAGGATTATGGCTGAAGTGTACAAGGCACGATATTCTATTCATCCTGGTGCCACCAAGATTTACCGAGACTTGAGGGAAATCTATTGGTGGAGTGGCATGAAGAAAGATATAGAAGCGTTTGTAGCTAAGTGTGCAACATGCCAACAGATTAAGGTTGAATACCAAAACTTGGTGGTATGATGCAAGAGTTTAGTAGTCCCGCCTGGAAGTGGGAAGAGATAAATATGGACTTCATGATAGGTTTACCTCCTTCCCAACGCCATCATGATTCCATTTGGGTTGTGGTTGATAGGTTGACTAAGTCTGCTCATTTCTTGCCTGTTCATACTTCATATACTGCTGAGGATTACACTAGATTGTATATCCGAGAGCTAGTCAGACTGCATGGAGTTCCCTTGTCTATCATTTCGGATAGGGGTACTCAGTTCACTTTGCAATTTTGGAAAGCTTTTTAGAAGGGTTTTGGCACCCAAGTGCTTTTGAGTTCTACTTTTCATCCCCAAACTGATGGTCAGGCTGAGCGGACCATCTAGACCTTAGAGGATATGTTGAGAGCTTGTGCACTTGACTTTAAGGAAAGTTGGGATGGTCACTTACCATTGATAGAGTTTGCTTACAATAACAGTTTCCACTCTAATATTAGCATGGCTTCATTTGAAGCCTTATATGAGAGAAAGTGTAGATCACCCATAGGTTAGTTTGAGGTGGGTGAAGCGGCTGTGAGTGGTCCTGATTCGGTATTTGAGGCTATGGAAAAAGTTAAGTTGATTAGAGAAAGTTTGAAAACTGCGCAGAGTCGTCAGAAGTCATATGCGGATGTTAGAAGGAGTGACCTTGAATTTGAAGTTGGCGACCTAGTGTATCTGAAAATTTCACCCATGAGGGGGGTGAAGAGATTCGAAAGAAAGGGAAGATTAGTCCCCGTTATGTAGGTCCTTACAAAATTCTTAGCCGTGTTGGTAAGGTAGCTTATGAGGTTGAGTTCCCTTCCGAGTTGTCCTCTGTTCATCCAATATTCCATGTCTCCATGCTTAGAAAGCATATTAGCGATGATATGGTAGTGGATTCCTCTCTGAGAGCTGGCATTCAAGAAAATCTTTCTTTTGATGAGATTCTTGATTTCAGTGTCTGAAGACTAAGGAACAAAGAAGTTCCCTTGGTCAAGGTGTTGTGGCGAAACCAATCCATTGAGGGTGCAACTTGGGAAGTTGAGGCGGATATGCGATCCAAGTACCCGAACCTATTTTTTGCGAACTCCGATCAAGCCAAAGGTACCGTTATTTCCTAAATCATGCACTTTTGATAAAAGTTGCAGCAGTTCAGCTGTCATTTATTAGGTGTTCAGCTGTAGTTTCTTAAATTTATGCATTCTATGTTGCATTTGGAGTGAGAAACGATGTGGTGATGAGTCTAAAGAATGGTTTCATCTGTATGCTCTATTCCCTATCTAATCTTGGCATATCTAGCGTCATTCGAGGATGAATGTTTCCAAGGGGGGGATGATGTAATACCCCGGGAAATTTTTCGTTGAAATTTTGTACGTAAACATGTTAGGTTCTATCTTCTAGAATAAATTATAAATTTTTCGTGCAGAATGTCTTAGATTATGACCCACCATTGCGTAGAGTATTGAATAAGCTTTCCAACTATATGTGGATCATCCAAAACGGACACCTGAGCGACAAGTTATGAACATTCCGATCGAACCGTGAATAACAGTCAACAGTAAAACATCCAGGAAAAAGTACTGAAACCTGGCGTATTTTTTCTCCAACTTCAAACAATCATAACTCCTCGTACACAATGATCTAGGTGAGATACTATATATCAATGGAAAGATAAGAGAGTCCTCTTAATAATGAAATTGGTTTCATCCAAATTGGATATTGAAGTAAAATGTTATGGTGATCTACTTCAAACTATTAAAACAGTCCACAAAGGACAGATTTGAGAATTTTTTAATTCTTAGGGGCATTTTGGTCATTCTCCCTCACCTAAAGTCTGTCCAAACCCTATATTAAAGCCTATTAGAAGCATTATATGTTATATTTCATCAAATTCTTTCAAAAATAAAACCCTAAGCTCCTACATCCAACTTCAAGAACCTCCAAAGTTCACCATTAATTCTGCAAATTTATTCAAGATTCCAAGTTCCTAGTTCAAGAACTCCAAGAACCATCATTCAAAGACACGATTAACATCTCAAAAACGAGTATTGATCTAAATTTCATCATTCAAGGTATGTGAGTTTTTCAACAAGAACTCCCTTTCGTTCTTATGCCCAAAAGTAATTTTCTTTACAAAGGCATGATTTTTATTTGATTTTTTATGAATTTGAAGTATGAACCCATATCTTATGATGATTATTATAAAATCTTGATGTTTATGATTTTGAAAGATGAATTTACATGTGTGGTGATATAAAGCATGAATCTTGAATATTTATCATGATTTTGATATTTGGGTTATGAGTCCCCATTGAAAATTTGTGTTTTTTTTAGAAAGTGTTAATTATAAGCACATTGATGTTGAATATTTGAGATATTTTGAATGATTTGACCTTTTAGCCTTAATGGAGTTGTTTTGAACTAGAGTGTGAAAGAAATCCACAACGTGGTTGATTTTGATAGATGAGAAGCATGATGCTCCCGATGTATATTTATATATTACTAAAATTGTTTTGTTGTGGATTGTCTTTGAAATGATCTGAGCTAAGTCTGAGAGAAATCTTTAGCACCGAGTGGGAGGTATAAAGCGACCTTACTTTCCTAGAACTACATGCCCCCATAGGAGTGAGCCTAAGGCTGATTTATATAGTGATCACTAGTTTGTGTGGATTTGATATCAATAGCCCTACTCTGATGGCAAGGATAGGACGGCTCTCCCCAACGTGGGTTGTACATTGGACTCCATGTAGCTCACATGGTTTATGTCAGTTATAGGATCTCCCAGTGTGTGTGTGTTACCTTGTGTCTATGGTAAATGGTGAAGTGATTTGAAAGTGGAATTGTGAAAGTTATTCTTTCGAAAGATTTAAATGATATTTACATTATGAGAATTGATATTCTTGATGATCTGAAAGTGATTGACAAATTATATGATGACTCACATGTGTTATTGTACTTATTTCATCCTCTCATGATTATGATAATTTTCTTCGGGCTATATGAGTCTTTCATACATCCTGCATATTTCTTATAAATATTTATGATGATGATATTTGTACGACTGCATACACCCCCATATACTCGGTTTCTTTCCATGGTCTGACCCACATCTTCGGATGTGGGCTGTATTTTCTCGTAATGCAGGTTCAGGTGCTCAGTTCCAGGTTCGACAGTGATTCTTTGGGCATGCTGTTCTACATTCTCTATTGTGGTGAGTCCTTATGTCCCGAGGACGTGATGTCTGATGTTGGTTTCACGGAATTGTTTACATTTGATAACTGAGTATGAATCAGTTAGGGCATGTCTCAATGGCTCGCTGGTTTTATTGATTTTCTTAGAGGCTTGTCAGAATAGTATAGATGTTGGGAGTTGACTAATAAGTCATATTTTGTTATCTTTCTGAAATTCTTTTATTCTTGGATGATGATTACTCAGTTGATATTTGAGGGTTATTTATGAAAACTCCGTTGATTTGTGTTGAACTGAATGAAAATGGCTCAGAGGGTTAACTTGGGGCTACTCGTAGCCTCAAGCACCGTGTGATGCTCCGGGACCCATTTTCTGGGGCGTTACACATTATGAAGTGGTATTTTCATACCAACTATAGATTGCAAACAATGTCATTAGCCAATACTTTGGGGATTCCCATGTACCCTACAAGATTTTTAATTAACCAAAACCATGGACATCAAGGCCTTTCCAAAACAATTTAACCCAACCAAACCAATTTAAGTTCCATTACCATATTATGGAATGTGAAGATTTTAATAAAAGTCAAACCTATTGACAAAACCATTCTCATTGGCACTTTTAAAAATATGTTGAAAATATGCTTCTTTATGTGGAGGTTATGGAAAAGCAGAATAACAGTGAATAATAATGCTAGAAGATGGGAACTTCAAGGTCCATATAAGACACTTGCTTATGTCTTTAGAAGATCTTTTTATGCTAACAGGACATGGTCCTACTTTTCTTGTTTTGTAGGTATACCTATTCAAGATTTGACACTAAAAGGTACTATGCTTAAATGGTGGAAGGCTGAAGTGAAAAGGAGAGAGCAACTATATTTCCATGCATTACCCAACATCATTCTATGGGAATTATAGAGGAGAAAAAATAAGAAAAAACATGACAACAAGAACATTACTGGACTAAGGCTCATTTACAACATAACAAGGAATTTGAGGTTGCTTTTGAAGGTCAGAAAACCAACAGTTGAGTTTTCTATTGAATGGACAGAAATCTTACATGAGTTTACTAAGCTTAAAAGTAAGATGAAGGCTACTACAGTACTTTGGGAGTTGCCAGCAGATGAATGGGTGAAGTATAATACAGATGGAGCACTCAGAAGTGAAGGAGGAGGAAGCTCATATGCTTTCTGTTTAAGAGATAGGAATGGAGATATACTATATGCTAAAGCATAACTACAACATTATGCAGACAGTATGCAAGCAGAGGAAAATGCTATTCTACATGCAACCAAGCATTGTAAACTAACACAGTTCAACAAGGTAATCATTCAGATGGATTCACTCATTATGCAAAAGGTATTAAAATATGGCAGTGTCCATGGAACATTGAAAGTATAGTTAGGGATATAAAGCAATACATGCAAGATAAGAAAGTCAAATATCAGTATATTTACAAGGAGGAAAATCAGTTAGCTGATCTAGCCATAGACACAGGAGCAGTTACTGTTACCAGCTTTTAGTAACTATAAAAAAAAAGAGGAAAAAACATTCTAAATAGTGATAAATGGCAGTGCCCCTACTTGAGAATTACACAACTAAGAGGATAAAGGGAAAAGGGAGTCTTAGGCTGATTGTTTTACATACAACACATTTATACAACACAGAAACATCAAAAAGAGAGCATGTTCTACATAGCCTATACTATTACAGACAACAAAATGAATTCTCAGCATCATGGGAGGGTCTATTGGTCGAGGGGAGCTTCACAAACCTAGGCATAAGGAAGATATCCGAATCTATAATGGTCCAAGCATCCTTTATCTTTATCCCTTCTAGATCTAAAGACCACAAATAAGAGAGATTTAGATATCAACAACAGATCCATAATGAGTACAGAAAGACAAAAGAAGATCTACTCACTCAGAGGTAAAATCCTAACACAACTGAATAGATCCCTCTAAGCTGAACAAAAAGCTTCTCAAGGTCCCATCTACCAGAGAACTCAGCTACAGAAGAAGCTACATCAATATCCAAGATAAATAAAGCAGATACTTTCACAACAGAAGAATGGAGGATCTACTTACTTTTATAAGATGAATCTATAAGAAAACCATATAGACAGAGGTAGCATGTTGATTACCCATAGCAATAGTTAAAGGAAGCTATAGTTGAAGAAAGAGAGTTATATTTTCAAAAGAGGCATGCAAGAGAGAGAGATTAGGAAACTAGGACCATTTTGGAAATCCTACTACTGTTATATGTTTTTTAATGGGACCCTAGTTTGTCCGGGTCAACCAAATAGTACTGGGCTATTATTTGTATAATGGGTTGGTCCATTAGGGTTTGTTAACTATTAACAAAATACCAAATTAAACCAAAAAAAATTGTAAATTGACAAATATAGTGTATAGCAATTACATTATGATAGCATGCGCTTATTATATTACCTAACATTTTATCAATGACAACTAACTTGTAAGACCCCACAAAATTCTAAGCTTAACTAAGTCCATTAAAGCTTGAAAAGAGGTCCCAAACTTAGAAATTTCAGCTAAGTGTTTATACTTAGAAGTATTTTACCTTCATAAGTTGGCAATCCTATTTCACGACCCTTATGACCTTAAAATATTGATTTTTTGGTTGATTTATGATCAAAAATATTAGTAGGTCACTTCGGTGATTTTAAGATTTTTTAGACCCCGTTTGAACCACGTTCAGATGACCAAAACAGTGGGTTGACATGATCTCGACGTGTCCGTCGCCCATCACGTTGAAAGATAATTTTCCCCCAGATTTTAGTGCAATTTTGGTGAACCAATGCAAACTCGACGTGTCATATTAGACATCACATCGATACCATCGATGCAGCATATTATTCTGCGCCTCACTGGGCACGATTTTTGCTCTTTTAATTCCACGTCTAGAGAGGTAAATGGGTCTTTATCCCACTTCTATTCAGCCCCACAAACACGAAATTTAGTCATTCTTAGGGCTAAAACACTCATTCTCTCTAAAATCCTCTCAAGACTAAACCCTAGAAAATCTACTTTCAAGGCTCCATCTTCAAGAACACTCCATCAATCTTCATTAATTCAAGTACCAAGGTATGTCAAGTGTTCATCCAAGGGTCCCTTCTACCTTTGAAGTCCAAGAAACTCTTTTAAACTCTAAGTAAATTGATTTCATGATTTCCATGATTTGGATTCAAGTGTATTCATGATTATAATGTTGATTGGGTTTCTATTCCATGATTAAGTGCAAGATTTATGTAAAAACAATTACTATGTATATAGTACTATGTGAATTTATGTTAAAGCCTTGAAATTGTGATGCTCATGTGTTGATTAGTGCTATATGCATATACAATGTCTTCCAAGTGTTTGATAAGTTGTTCATGTGAATTCAATAGTGAGATTATATTATGTTAGCATGTATACTAGTTCATGTGATTCAAGTGTTTGATAAAATGCCTCTATAGATGCATTATGAACAAGTGTGCACTTCTATGCTATGCAAGGTCACGTGATGCTTTACTTTTTATGCTATCGAGTCTTGGGGGTATTTAATACTCGATAATTTAGCTATTTACCGAGAGCCAGTGTCAGTTACAGAATAATCTTAGTCGTGTTGAGATCAGTAGTACTCTGAGTCAGTTACAAAACTCAAGAAAAACTCAGTAGACCCAATATTAGTCCATTCCAGTTCAGTATTCAGTTCAGACCTCAGTAAATTCAGTCATTAATAGAATTTAGTAGTATTCTATTAGTCAATAGAACTCAATGAACTCAGTTCAGTTCAGTCTATTAACACGAACAGTAATAGTCTAGTCCAGCCTAGTACACTTTAGAAATCAACTTAATGTCCTTTTGTTAGGAGTAGGATTTAGCACCTAGCGAATGCAGGGATGACGGCTTCCCCACCGTAGAGGCAGAGTTTTTAGTAGTGATCCCTGTACTATAGAACAATAGAGTCAGTGTAGGGTGAGGAGTCACCCATAAAACTAGGCTTGACTACCCTCCAGGGGTCACCTGTTAGATTAGGCTTGACTCTGACCAGGTGTCACCAGTCAGTTAGGCTTGGTATTCTGGTTTTCCAGTGTTAGCACCTGTGGCATGGTATTAGCACCCTTCAAACTGGGGTCACAGATTGGACCCCTATCAGCTCAGATTTAGGGCATGTCGATTAGATGATTACCTCCTACAGTCTTAGTTTCAGTTTCAGTCTCAGTATAGAACTCAGTTCAGTTCTACAGAACCAGGACTGTCAGATACAGTCACTTAGCTCAGTACAAAATTCAGACCAGTTCTTTAAAATTAGGACTGTCATATAAATTCACTCAATTATCAGATACATAGTATCAGTAAACTCAAATATCATTAAATCAGTAATTTAGAACTTAGTATCCAATGTTATCATGATCTCAGTTATAGTTTATATGTTCATGCATGTACTCTCATTCAGTTATACTCATGTCATTCAGTTAGTATTGTTCATGCATATGAACCCATGTATCTCAGCCTACCTTACTTAGCATACTAGTACATTCAAAGTACTGACGCATACCTTTCTTTTGTTCTATGATGTCTTATATCATAGGTTCAGATGCACGGGCTTTCGATCATACTTAACAGCCTAATCTATTACAGCAGACTTAGTGGTGAATCCTCATGGTTCGAGGACAGACTTATTATTTTAGTATTTCAGTACTTAGTTTATTTCAGTAGTCGGAGTTAGTTGGGGACTTGTCCTATCAACTCCTTGTTCAAATAGTATAGGCTTTTCAGACTAAAGTATTTCAGATAGATTTATCAGTATTCATTTTTTAGTATTCAGTATGTACTTTTAGTTTGAACCTTATATCAAGTTTCTGCCTAATTTCTACATAACTACAATATTATTATTCAGTTATTGCAGCAGGTACTAGTCATGGGTTAGCTTGTGGTCCTTTGGGATTATGAGCACCGTGAGCATTCGAGGTACAGACTCGGGGTGTTACAAACTTGGTATTAGAGCCTAAGGTTCAATAGAGTCCTAGAATGTCTGAAAGTCACATCATGTAGAGTCTTTTACATAGGTGTGTAGTGCATCACACTTATGGATAGAAGGCTATAAGTTGTTTTTAGGAAAAGTTTCCCTTCTTTCAGTATTCATTTCATGTGAGTGAGCATGAGCTCAATTTAAATTCTTAGTCTAATCTTTTTTCCTTCAGATTACAGAACATCTCTCCCAAAAAGACTAACAGAATAAGAATTGGAAATCAATCAGCACCTCAGCCCATTCAGGCAGATTCCCTAGACGGGCATATCTCCCATGCAAAATTCAAAGTTGTATTCACTACTCTAGCTAATTCCGTAGAAACTTAGAATAAACAGCCAATTGTTGTTCAGGCCTACCTAGTGGCCAATATTTCTCTATCTAGGATTTGTGACTTCACCCGAATGAATCCTCCCCTATTCTTAGGATCTCAGTCAGAAGAGGACCCACAGGAGTTTCTCGATCAGATTTAGAAAGTCACAGATATCATGGGATTAACTTCAAGCGAGAGTGCTGAGTTAGCTACCTATCAAGTACAAGATGTAGCCCATACATTATTTAAGCAGTAGAAGGTAGAAAGGGGCACAGACGCAGATCCCATAGAAAGGAAAGAGTTTGCTACAGCTTTTCTATATATATTCTTTCCCTTAGAGCTGAGAGAAGCCAAGGTATTAGAGTTCATCAATATCAGGCAAGGCAGTATGAGTGTGAAAGTGTATTCCCATAAGTTTACTCAGTTAGCAAGGTATGCTCCCCATGTAGTAGTAAACAGTAGGTCCAAAATGAGCAAGTTCGTGTCTGGGGTATCAGATAGTATGGTTAAGGAGTGAAGAACTGTGATATTTATTAAGGAGATAGACATATCTAGACTTATGGTCCACACTCACAAATTAAGGAGAAAAAAATTAATAAGAAGGAGAGAGAACAACAGAGCTAGAACAGGTAGTTTCAATTTCACTCAGCTTAAGTCAGAAGGTGCTAACTGTTCCTAGATTCATCCAAAATCTTCAGTTCCAACACCATCCTCAGCTAGTGCACTAGTACCAAAGTTCAGGAATACCAGTCGAGATGCGGCACCAGGCTCCAAAACCCAGGGTAGTATGAGCAGTGGTCGTACCCATCCGCTTTGTGAAGAATATGGTAGAAATCATCTAGGTGCATGTAGAGCTGGCAGTGATGTATGTTTTGGATGTAGTAAGTCAGGCCACAGGATGCGGGAGTGTAGAGTAATGGCCAGAGGAGAAGGGATTTACACTAACAAGGTCTGTCCAACCATCCTTTAGCTTAGTCGGATCACTCGAACCAGTAGGGTGCCACTGCTACTTCTGCCAGTGGGCAATGCCCAAACATGATTTATGCCCTTCAGTTTCGACAAGATCAGGAAAGTTCTCCTGATATGGTTACTGGTATGTTATTGATCTTCCATTTACATGTTTTGTTTTATTAGATCCAGGAGCTTCTCTATCTTTTGCAACTCCTTACATAGCAGACGATCTCAAAGTCAGACCGAAAACCTTAATAGAACATTTCCTAGTCTCCACCTAATTAGGTCAGTTTATCATATCTCGGCGGATATACAGGAACTGTCCGATTATGATATCTAAGAAAGTCAGGCCTTCAGATTTTAGTAGTAAATTTAGCATATGTAGAAAAGAAGTGAGAGAGGTTGATGCCCAACCCATCCTTACCTTAGTGTAAAGTTTTGTACTTCAGCTATCATGATAACTACCCACGCCTTACATGTCAGCTTTATGATTATAGCTCATATTCGTGCACATTAACAAAAATCATGTACGCTTATAATTCTTAGTATAAAGAGTTTCAATTCCCTCAGCGTTATGAATCACGTTCCATAAATACAGAAACTTCAAAATCAGGTCATGCAGCTCATGACTCATGTACTCATGTCATGCTTTATAGTATGCTTAGTTCCCATGAATTATGCTATACTCCTAATGATCAGCTAAATTTAGATTTCATCATGTAAATCATCATATTTTAACCTTTAGTGAACTCTCTTTATGAAATGATGTAGCAATGAGCAGTTGCTTAGAAAGGAGAGAGTAAATGTTTTATGTTAAAACAAGATTATTGTATGCTAGTTTTACATGAGACGGTAGCTATGAAGATAGGCTTGAATGTCATGTTGATGTGTAAGTGGATAAATACATTTTGGAGATTTGAGTAGGCTTGAATATAGTGGGAGAATACAGTCCAGATCAGACCTCAGTAGGTAGAGTTATCAGGACCCAACATTCAGTCTCAGCTAAGTCTTAGTTAAAGTATTAGTTAAAATCTTAGTCCAGTGCTCAAGAATACAAGTAGCCTTAAGCTAACCCTATCTGCATACTATTGAGCCTAAATCTAATAATAATGGAAATATTGACATAAAAATCACAGTAAATACGGAAACTTTCTATAATATCTGAGAATAATCTAAACATAATATCTTAAACATCAAAACTGAATAATCTACATCAAAACTAGTTGTCTGAAAAGCCTCTACTACTAATAATAGAGAGTCACTGGGACAAACCCCCAGCTAACTCAAATTTTCTGAAAAGAAGTGCTAAATCTCATAAACTGATAAACTGCAAAATCTGAATGATTAAGTCCCCGAACTATGAGGACTCACCAACTGTCGGATGTAGATGGAGATGCTCGAACTACTCATGCTGTTGACACTGAACACCTGAACCTACATTATGAGATAATGTAGCACATAGACATAGATGTGGATCAGTACTTTGAGGATGCAGTGCATATATGGGGGTGATATACATAAGTAAAACAGCATCTCATAATCATCATTTATAAAATAATGCATGCTAAATGTAAATAAGTCACATAACCTAGAATATCTGAAATACTGAAATATGTAGCAATAAGAAGCAAACCATACTTTATAAATCTACTGAGCCATAACATTTAGTTCTAAAAGTTATACTTGTATTCTCCCTATAAATCATACTATCTAAGTGTAGAAGGACTCACTACTGAATCTGAAATTTATAGCTATTATCTTTTCTATAAGGTATAATCTAAGTAAAACTTGTGAGCCTTTACACTTAATTTTCTAAAAGCTTTTCTGATCTTCTTTTACTATTAAGGAGAATACTTTATCTTAAAATCATTGTTGTAGGCTTTTAAACTTTTAAGGAAAAACTGTTCTGTGAGAGAGGTTCTCTTAACTTACATAAACCATGCAAGCTACATGGAGTCCAACGTATCATCCTCCTAAGGAAGAATCTTTACTTTGGGGAGAGGTGTCAAACTCTTGCCAAGGAATATAACCCCAGCTTAAGTGATCACAACTCTGGCCACTATGGGAATTTAATATCAACCCTATGGTGGCATGTAGTTTTAGGGCATGAAACCTTGGAATCATACCCAACTTGGTGCTAAATACTACTCCCTTTAATTTGCTACACTCATCTCATTGGAAATCCACTTTAAAACTCGCATAAGGGTTTATTATGAAACCAGTTATGCATTTATCTATATCAATCTATAAATGAAGCTATTTTGCTTTCTAAAATCTTTAATAAATTTGTAAAGTGGATTCCAAAACTAATCTGAGGATCAAAATATCAAATCTTTATTATAAATCTGATATAATCAGCTCATAAGATTCTTAAAGAATTATTTTTCTCAAAATCTCAACATATAAACTTAGCACTTAAAACCCATGTATCAAACTCATGTCAAAATATCATAATAATCATGCTTGGTAATGAAAACAATAATACTTCATCTTAAAATCTAGAAATTACTGTAATAAGCATGAAAATATGAAAATAAGCATGCAATTCAACTTATAATTCACTTGAAATCATCTTGTAAATGGCAACATTGGGTATGAAACCTAATTTCAAATTCATGGGAAATCATATAAAATCATATAACTTTGAAATTTAAATAAGTTTTAGGCACAAAAAAAAAAGAAGAACCTTTTTCATAAACCCCAAATACCTTGTTGGATGATTAGATGAAGAAACCTTGAATTTTGGATTCCTACTAAGTTCTTGATGATGGATTCTTGATTAACTTAGGAATCCTCAATTTTAACCTTTCTTAGAGAATTTGGATTTCTTGGAGAAGGAGCTTTGGAGCTTTAGGATTTTTCTTTTGAATAGAATGATGAATAATGAGCTCCAAGTTCTTTGAGAATGAAAAATCTTGTGTTTTGGATAGATTGGGAGCTTGGAAAAAGTCCAAAATAACCTTATTGAACTCCTAAATGAAGCTGGAAAAATGTAACTGGGGTCCCAATTTAATGGGCCACCATGACGTGCCACTATCGCGGTGGCTCACTGGAATTTGACTATTGGGAAATTTGGGGCCTCCACGATACAGAGCTATCGCATTGTCCCACTGGATTTTAACAATTAGGACCTGGAACTTCAATGTGATGCATCACCATTGTGGTACCTTATAGCAATGCCATTTTGGCCTTCGGCGTGACACGCCACTATAGTGTTGGACTACTGAAAATTGAAAAATGATAAAATGAACCTCTCCGCGATGCGCCAATATCATGGAGGTCCAGTGAAAAATGACAATTATGAATATAACTATCTCCGCGATGCGGTGATTTCCCAGGTGGCACACTATCAACTTAAAAACGTCTTAACTCCTTCACCGAGTGTCGGAATTGGGCGAATTTTGTATCGATAGAAAGCTTATTCAATTTCTGACACAATCAAAAGTGTAAACCTAAAGAATTTCACATGAATTAAATATTCTTCAGTTTGGAATATATCCCTTAACATTCTAAGGATGAATTTAAGCTAACAAGAGTATGGGGTATTACAATATCTCCCCCTTGGGAACATTCATCCTCGAATATGGCTAATTAAGCTGAAAATATTGAGGGATCTAAAGCTATAAGATATCATGCACAACTGATATAAACTGAATGTCTGAATCTCAAACATAATGAGCTACTGAACTAATCTATAAGTGCATGAATTCTCATGAAAATAACTGTATAGCTGAATCTAAGAATGGGAAAAAACTGAATAAAGGAAAACTATTACCTTCGGCTAAATCTGAGTTTGTGGAGAAGAGATAAGGATACCTGGTACGCATGTCTGCTTCTGCTTCCCAAGTAGCGCCCTCAATGAAATGATTTTGCCATAGAACTTTGACCAAGGGAACTGCTTTGTTCCTTAGTCTATGGATCTGATGATCAAGAATCTCTACTGGGACTTCTTCATACGAAAGGCTATTCCGAATATCTGTATTTTCTAGATGACCTACAACAGTTGAATCGTCCATGCACTTCTTCAAAAAGGACACATGGAATACTGGATGAAGTAAGGATAAATCTGCTGGTAGCTCAAGCTCGTACACCACATTTCCAACATGACTCAAAATAATGAAGGGACCTGCGTAACGAGGACTAAGCTTCCCATTCTTACCAAATCTCTTCACCCCTTTCAAGGGTGAAACTTTTAAATACACAAGATCATTAACATCAAACTCAAGATCTTTTCTTCTTACGTCTGCATAGGATTTCTGATGACTCTGGGTTACTTTTAATCTCTCTATAATCAATTGAACTTTCTACATAACTTCAAACACCATGTCTGGCCCAATCAAAGCGGCCTCACCCACTTCGAACCAACCAACCGGTGATCTACATCTTCTCCCATAGAGAGCCTCAAATAGAGCCATCTGAATGTTAGCATGATAATTATGATTATAGGCAAACTCAATCAATGGTAAATGCTCATCCTAACTACCTTTGAAATAAGGAACACAAGCTCTCAACATATCTTCTAAGGTCTGGATGGTCCTCTCTACCTGACCATTTGTCTACTAATGAAAAGCTAAACTAAGATGAACTTGGGTACCAAGACTCTTCTGAAAAGCTCTCTAGAACTGAGAGGTAAAATGAGCACCCCTATCTGATATGATAGATAAAGGAACTCTATGCAATCTAACCATCTCTCGTACATACAACATAGCATAATCTTTATCTTTATAGTATGTGTGAACTAGCAAGAAATATGCTAACTTAGTCAATATGTCTACAACAACCCAAATCAAATCATGATGATGACGCAAATGGGGTAAACCAGTCACAAAATTCATATTCACCTCTTCCCGCTTCCAAGTGGGGATACCAAACTCTTTTAATATACCACCAGGTCTTTGGTGCTCTATCTTAACCTATTGACAAGTTCCACACTTGGCTATAAACTCTACTATATCTCTCTTCATACCACTCCACCAATAGATTTTTCGTAAGTCATGTTACATCTTGGTAGCACCTAGATGAATAGAATAACATGCACTATGCGCTTCCTCCATGATCCGGTGCCTCAAATCATCAACACAAGGCACACACAATCTACTTAGGTATCTGAACACGCCATCTTCCCTTGGGAGTAAACCTCTACCTTTTGGTCCTTAACCGACTCTTTTAGTCTGACGAAACTAGGATCCATGTCTTGCTTCTCCTTCACTTTCGAAACTAGGAAAGATTTGGAACTACTCTGAACCCAAACATTCCCCTCAGTTAAGTCAACCAACCTAACACCCAATCTATCCAAACGGTGAAATTCTCGAGCCAACTCTTTCTTAACATTTTCCACATGAGAAACACTACCTATAGACAATCTACTAAGGGCGCCTGCCACTACATTGGCTTTGCACGGATGATACAACACACTCATATCATAATCCTTCAATAACTCTAACCACTTTCTCTGACAGAGATTCAACTCCCTATGAGTAAACACGTACTGTAATATTTTGTGATCCGTGAATACATCAACGTGCACACCATACAAGTAGTGCCTCCAGATTTTCAAAGCAAACACCACAGCAGCTAATTTAAGATCATGGGTTGGGTAATTCTTTTCATGTGGCTTAAGTTGTTTAGAGGCATAGGCTATGGCCTTACCTCTCTGCATTAAGACACAACCCAAACCAACTCTGGAGGCTTCACAATACACCACAAAACTAGCCGTACCATCAGGTAATGCTAGGACTGGGCTGAAGTGAGTTGAGTCTTCAACTCTTGAAAACTCTTCTCGCAGGAATCTGACCATTGGAACTTAACTTTCTTTTAGCTCAATCTAGACATAGGAGACATGGTATACGATAAACCCTCAATGAAACATTTGTAATAACCAGCTAAACCTAAGAAACTCTTAATGTCTGATGGAGAGATAGGTCTAGGCCAATTTCTTATGGCTTTTGTCTTTTAGGGATCCACTTTAATGCCATCAGTAGAAATAATATGATCGAGAAAGGCTACTAATCTTGGCCAAAATTCACACTTGCTTAATTTGGCGAACAATTTATGATCTCTAAGAGTTTGCAACAAATTCTAAGATGGTCTGCATGATCATCCTCACTACGAGAGTAGACAAGAATATCATCGATAAAGACTATGACAAATATGTCCAAATACTGTTTGAACACTTTGTTCATCAAGTCCATGAAGGTTACTGGGGCATTGGTTAGTCTGAAGGACATGACTAGAAACTTAAAATGACCATAATGGGTCCTGAAGGTTGTCTTTGGAATATCGTATTCCCTTACTTTAATCTTATAATAGCTGGATCTAAGGTCTATCTTTGAGAAATAATTGCCACCTTAGAGTTGGTCAAATAAGTCATCAATTCTAGGAAGAGGATATTTGTTTTTAACAGTAACTTTATTCAACTAGCAATAGTCAATGCACATACGCAAAGAACCATCTTGGTTTTGTATGAATAGGATGAGAGCGCCCCATAGAGAAATACTAGGCCTTATGAAACCTTTATCTAGTAGATCTTTGAGTTTCTCTTTTAACTCCTTAAGCTCAACAGGAGCCATACAATAAGGAGGGATAGAAAGAGGCTGAATATTGGGAAAAAGGTCGATTCTGAATTCTATATCTTTATTAGGAGGTACCCCTGGGAGATATTCGGAAAAAAACATCAGGAAACTCATTAACTACACTAACTGACTGAATTGTTGGATTCTCATACTTAGTGTCCTTAACTCAAATGAGATAATAGATACATCCTTTGAAAATCAACTTTTTGGCTTTAAGATAAGATATGAAATGGCTTTTTGGAGACATTAAATTACCGGACTACTTAAAGACTGGATCATCTGGGAACTAAAACTTCACCATACGGGTACGATAATCTATAGAGGCAAAACAGGAATAAAGCTATTCCATACCAAGAATGAGATCAAAGTCAACCATGTCCATCTCTATTAAGTCTGCTAAAATAACTTTATAGAGGACAGTGATAGGACACTTTTTATAAATCTATTTTGCTATAAGACTACGCTCCTTAGCCTAGAAAAGAAAAATACTATTTCCCTGATACATATTACTGTGCAGCAGATGATTTAATTGCCCTTATTCCTCTACCATCTTTTTCTTGGCATCAAGCCAACCATTATTCCTTGTATCAACTAACTCACCTACTGGAGTAGAAACCAAGAAAAGCTCAAGGATTTTTTCAAAACTTATCTCAAAATTTACTGCAACTAATGGGGTCACATAAGAGAAAACTTGACCCAGGGTCTAACAACACATAAACATCAAGATGAAAGACACAAAGCATACCCGTAACCATATATAGTGAATCTTTCTACTCCTGGAAGGATGGTAAAGCAAAGAATCGTTTCTGGCGTTGGCCGTCATCGGTAGTGGATGATACATCCTGAGGAGGAACTAGGTGACCTAAAGGAGTTGGTGCACTAGCAGCCTGATTCTGGGGACAAACATCTCTATTTTTCTTGCTTAGCATGCAAGCAATATTTAAATCCATGACCCGGCTTACCATAACAAAACAACCCTTCTGTCCAGCCAAGCACTCCCTGGATGATCCTACCATACTTAGCACAAGAGGATAACGAGGTCTCCCACTTACACTATTCTGAGATATGGACATAGAAGACTTACCCTACTACTCTTGTATTCCTCTAAGAGTGGGAGCACTAGCAGAAGATGGTACTAGCATGGATGAATAATTCTGAAACTGCAAACGATTTCTTCCTCCAAATCTATTCTGCCCATAATCAAACTGCCCTGTTCTGGCCTTCTTATATCCCCTCTCACTTCCCTTCAACTTCTCTACCTCAATCTGCTAAGCATGCATTGTCAATCTATCAATATCTATGTCTCCAAAAAGCATGGCAGTCCTACACTCTTTGACCACCAATTTATACACTCTAATCATGAACTTACTCATGCTTGACCTAGTGTCAGCCATCTTATTAGGGGTATACTTAGACAATTGGTTAAACTTAAGGCAATACTCATTCACTGTCATTGAGCCCTGCCTCAGGTTCATAATTTCTTCTATCTTAGCTTCCCTCATCTCACGTGGGAAGAACTTATCTAGAAACACATCCTGGAATATTTTCCAAGTCATGGGAGCTACGTTGTCCCCGCTACTCTTCTTCCATATCACTACCTAGTTATATGCAATATCCTTCAGCCTATAGGATGCTAATTACATACTCTCCTCTTTAGAAATATACATAATTTGGGTGATTTTCTTTACCTCATCAAGATAAAATTATGGGTCCTCACCTGCCTTCGACCCAAAGAACTCTGCCAGGTTTATCCTCATAAAATCTCAAATTCTAGCTACGACTAAGTCCATATACTATTGAGGTGGAACTGCATCTTGACTGTTGCCCTGAATATTTTTAGTCACAGCTCTGGCTAGCGCCTGAAAGACAGCTCAAAACTCTACATGTGATATATTCTCATTCAAAGGATCAGCGGGCTGAGGTAGCTGGTTATCATTTCTGCGGGCATTAGCTCGACGAGGAGGCATTTTCAACTGTCACTTGAAAGCACGAGTTAAAATTAGATAGAAATACTGTAAGCACAATAAATGATGAAGAGATGATTTCCTAAGAATGTTCCGTAGCCTCTTGTTCATAAATGTGGCTCGCTTAAGACCCATGACCAAGATTCTATATAACGCGGCTTGTCTAACTCCTCAGGACTCTAAAAACCTTAGGCTCTGATACTAAGTTTGTAATTCCTAGAAATCTTATCCCGAGACGTCACACAGTTCTCAAGACTACGAATAGCCTTAAGCTAATCCTATCTGCATACTATTGAGCATAAATCATATAATAATGAAAATATAGACATAAAAGTCATACTGAATGCGGAAACTGTCTAAAATATCTTAGAATAATCTTAACATAATATCTAAAACACCAAAATCAAATAATATGCATCAAAACTAGTAGTCTGACAAGCCTCTACTACTAATTCTAAAGAGTCACTTGGAAAAAACCCCAGCTAACTCAAATTATCTGAAAGGAAGTGCTAAATCTCATCAAATGATAAACTACAAAATTTGAATGAGTAAGTCCTCTAACTATGAGGACTCACCAACTGTCAAATGTAGATGAAGATGCTCGAACTCTCACGCTGCTGACACTGAGCACCTGAACCTACATTATGAGATAATGTAGCACATAGACATAGATGTGGATTAGTACTTTGAGGATGTAGTGCATATATAGGGGTGATATACATAAGTAAAACATCATCTCATAATCATCATTTATAAAATAATGCATGCTAAATGTAAATAACTCACATAACCTAGAATATCTGAAATACTGAAATATGTAGCAATAAGAAGCAAACCCTACTTTATAAATCTTATGAGCCATAACATTTAGTTCTAAAAGTTATACTTGTATTCTTCCTTTAAATAATTCTGTCTAAGTATGGAATGACTCGCTACTGAATCTTAAATCTAAAATCTAAAATCTAAAAGCTGAAATCTGTAGCTATTATCTTTTCTGTAAGGTATAATCTAAGTAAAACTTATGAGCCTTTACACTTAGTTTTCTAAAAGCTTTTCTGTTCTTCTTTTACTATTAAGGAGAATACTTTATCTTAAAATTATTGTTGTTAGGCTGTTAAACTTTTAGGGAAATCTATTCTGGAAAGGAGGTTCTCTTAACCGACATAAACCATGCAAGCTACATGGAATCCAACATCTCGTCCTCCTAAGGAAGAAACCTCACTTTGGAGAGAGGTTTCATACTCTTGCCAGGGAGTATAACCTCAGTTTAAGTGATCACAACTCTACCCACTATGAGTAATTAATCTCAATCCTACGGTGGTATGTAATTTTAAGGCATGAGACCTTGGAATTATACCCAGCTCGGTGCTAAATACTACTCCTTTTAATTTGTTATGCTCATTTCATTGGAAATCTACTTTAAAACTTGCATAAGGGTTTATTATGAAACCAGTTATTCATTTATCTGAATCAATATGTAAATGAAGCTATTTTGCTTTCTGAAATTTGTAATAAATCTGTAAAGTAGATTCCAAAACTAATCTGAGGATCAAAAGATCAAAACTTTATTGTAAATCTGATATAATCAGCTTATAAGATGCTTAAAGCATCATTTTCTCAAAATCTCAATCTATAAACTTAGGGTTTAAAACTCATGTATCAAACTCATGTCAAAATATCATAATAATCATGCTTGATGATGAAAACAATAATAATTCATCTTAAAATCTGGAAATTACTACAATAAGCATGAAAATATGAAAATAAACATGCAATTCAACTTATAATTCACTTGAAATCTCATAATCTTGTAAATGGCAACATTGGGTATGAACTCTAATTTTAAATTCATTGGAAATCATATAAAATCATATAACTTTGAAATTTAAACAAGTTTTGGGCACAAGAATACAAGATCTTTGTAAATAAACTCCACAAACCTTGTTGGGTGATTAGATGAAGAAACCTTGAATTTTGGATTCCTACTGAGTTCTTGATGTTGGGTTCTTAATTACCTTGTCTTGGGAATCCTCAATTTTAAGCTTTCTTGGAGAATCTATGGAGAATTTGGATTTCTTGGAGAAGGAGCTTTGGAGCTTTAGGATTTTTCTTTTAAAGACAATGTTGAATAATGAGGACCAAGTGTTTGAGCTTGGAAAAAGTCCAAAATACCTTCTTTGAACTCCTAAATGAAGATGGAAAAACGTAACTAGGGTCCCGATTTAATGAGCCACCACGATGCGCCACTATCGCGGTGGCTTAGTGGAATTTTATGATTGGAAAATTGGGGGCCTCCATGACGGGGAGCTATCACGTTGTCCTACTAGATTTTGACAATTGGGACCTGTAACTTCAACGCAATGCGCCACCATTGTGGTGCCTTATAGGAATGCCATTTTGGCCTTCAGCGCGATGCTCTACTATAGCTTTGGACTACTGGAAATTGACAAATGGGAAACTAGACCTCTCCGTAATGTGCCAATATCATGGAGGTCCACTGGAAAATGACAATTATGAATTTGACCATCTCCACGACGTGGTGACTGCCCATATGGCACACTGTCAACTTAAAAACGTCTTAACTCCTTCACCGAGTGTCAGAATTGGCCGAATTTGGTATCGATGGAAAGATTATTCAATTCCCACATAATTTAAATTCTAAATCTAAAGAATTCCTCACGAATTAAATATTCTTCAGTTTGGAAGCTATCCCTTAACATTCTTAGGACGAATTTAAGTTAAGAAAAGTACGGGGTATTACAAGTAATCAGATTAGTAACTCAGTTCAATTTTAGGTTTTCTTGATCATAGCGTATAGTTATCAGTTATTCAGTTATCAGTATTCAATACCTTAGTTTACAAAATATTTTAGAATTATGTTATATGTTTGGTCTTGCATTCTCAAATAATACAGTTTTCACGAATTCAAGCTCAGTTATCTCCTATTACACAGTCAGTTCTTACCTCATATGTATAATACTCTACAGTTTTCGTCCTATTATTCAGACTAAGTGCTAATTCAATCTTACATGCCCAGTATTCAACTATCAGACATTCAGATAATCAGATAAGTTAGTATGTTTATGCACTCGTGCTCAGCACCCATGTGAATATTTTTAGTAGTCTTAGGTGATGTGTTATACTAAGGTGGAGAGTATAGTTGACAGAGTATTCAAGCTACACTACAACATTTTGGTCCTAAGGCCACACTAAATCTGGACAACACTTGTAAACTGTTGCCTAAAATAGTTTTGGACACACTTTTAAAATATAGCCTTATGTTTTAGCTTTAAGCTACAATAATTTAGGCAAGACTTGTAAAACATGCTCTTTAATGTTATAGACTACATTTTATGAGTGTTGCGATATCATTATATAATTGGCAACGCTTTTTACAAATATAGTTACACTTTTAAAATATTGCAATTTTTATTATTTTTAAACAACAATTCATAAGCGTTGTCTTATAACTTTTTATAAAATTTAACATTCCCTCCCATATTTTTAACACTAAAATTATATTCCCTCTAATATATTTTATTCCCTCCCATTTTTAATTATTCAAAAAATAATAATCTCAAGACATTGAGGCAAAATGTTTCCCACGGTTTATATCATCGGTGAATTAGAAAAATTGGAAAATTGAAGCAGTAATTACTTTTATCACTTCCACGAAATCTCATCCGTCATCAGTTCTGCAAAATCTATGAGGCAATTTCCTCCGAGAGGATTGTATATACTCATTTTTGCAAGTTCTCTCTTCACTGAATTAGAGAAATTAGGATATTTTTATCACTTTCGCAAAATCTCATCTGTGCATCACTTTTGCAAAATCGAAGTGGCGATTTCCTCCGAGAGGATTGTATACACGTTTTTGTAAGTTCTCTCCTTAGTCAAGTGATTTTTCATTGTTAATTTTAGATACTGCCTAGTTGCATGGTTGTTAGCAAATCTTAATAGATGTATTAATGATTAGTGTTAAGAATCATCAATGAAGGCTTTGAAAGAGTTACTAGGAATACTTTTAGTTTTTAATTTATTTTTGGCATTTGATATTATGTGTTCTACGCTTGTTAAAGTTGTAACTTGTTAAGCTGGTGGGGATTGTTTTTGAGATGATACTTTTCTTCTTTTGCTGAGTTTAAAGTTTATTTGATAAGATGGGGTAATCCTATATGAATTGAAGAAGATGGAAAATCTTACAATAATTCACAACTCTATAGGAAGATGTTCTTTGATTAGATTAGTTAGTTAAAATATCTTGTTCAAGATGTAACTTTTGAAACTAGGTGCCATCATATACAAGATAACAAAGTATGATCAATGGTAGGACCCAGTTTTGTTTTCTGATATGCAGTTAAGTAGATCTGATTTTGGTTCGCAAGTTTCTGCATCTTAATGTCAATCGTCATAAAAATTCTTTTTATGCTTTAAAAGTTATGATCTGATTTAGTGGGTAACTGATCTCTTAATTGAATGATGTCGCCATTGAGAAATTTGGACCCTCATAACTATACCTAAAAAATATTTTGCAATTATTTGACCATCATAGCTGAGTATGAGCTACTATAGGGGAGAGCATAAGTTGTCTTTGCGGTGAGCTTAAAGCTTTTAACAGGAATTTTAAATAATGTAATGTGATTAAATATGATGTCTTATGCAAGATATTCAAAGCCAAGAACTACCTGGAGAGTGTTGTAATACATGCCAAGATCTCACATTGATACCATTGTTCTCAAACAAAAGGTTCTATCACTAACTACAGGGGGTTTCTACCTGAAGTAGCATGAAGGAGTATGTATTGTTTGTCGCAATACATAGTGGCTGTCCCTACAGGGGGTTCTATCACAATGGTTGTTTCTGTTTATAATTGTCCTATTAATTAGTGATTTATTTTTGTTTGTAGTTCCAGTTGTGCATTGCTTATCAATCTTAGTACTACTACTAAATCTAGTGTGACAAATCTTTTTTCTTTTTTTATTTGCTTAGATAATATCGAATTTAGATATTCTTCAACCATTCGTTACATTATAAATATAGTGTCTGTTCCCAGGAATTAGATATAGAGATTCTTGTACGATCTCATGATCGTAAACATTACAAAGAAAGATTAATTGATGCACACATGGAACTTCAAGCAACCAAAGAATGTCCAGATTGGGCTTGATCCCAAAGTGTGTTGTAGTAGTGAAAAATCATTACTGAAACAATGTAATTGTTGTACATGAAAATCATGGAAAGTTGAGTAAACTTTAGCACATAGTACAATTTATTTATGTGCTAACTAGCCTGACAAAAATCAATTGTTTGGCTCTGTAGTGTTGCTTATTCGCATCCATGTGCATATTGATATACATATATTCTTATTTGTATAATTGTACTATGCATTCCCCTTGGCTAATGTGTAAGAAAGTTTTTACAAATCGACTAAGCATTAGAAGTTATTTAAGATATATATCGTGTTTTATCGCTCTTTATATGACTGACAGCCAGAATAGCTTCTCCTTAATCTACACCGATGAAAACAAGAAAACACCAAAACAAAAAATTGCCATAATCCTTTTTATCTTTATGAAAGAATTCAACCCCTACTAAGAAGGAAAGAACCCAGACAATCTTGACATATTTTGCATAACTGATTGAAACGAGAAACCATGGCTCATTTAATTTGTAATGTACTATTCATAGCAGCAGCACCATAAGTAAGGGTTCCATGGTTTTGTCCGGATCCTATGCTTCTTCCAAAAATTTAGATGGTGAAGCGTTGGTTACCCATATTTTTTATGAAGTTAAATTTAGATAGAATGATGCGTCAACTTTTTCTATTTATTTATTTGATACTGGCTAGCTAGGCTTTCACCTAATGTAGAGATGAAGGATTAGGAAGACGCCTACCATGTATATGGATAAAATCAAAGGTACATCGGAGGGGGCCTAGCCGCCTAGTCGTTAGGCATGTATACTAAGAATGCCATTATCCAAAATGTCTGCATTTTCACCAAATTGTAAAGACGGGAGGAAAAACATATCGTATGTTACTTGGAGTGAACTAGGTTAAAGTTGTATAGGGAAGAGCGTGTCCTAACTGGTGCTTCATCCTATGGGTAGCTGCCCATAAAATAAGAATTGCTAAATGGAGTTCAAAAACTGATCAGACTTGTTACTTGCAACCATTTCTTATTTTGCTTGCCCCTTGCAGTATATGGAAAAAACTACTAGTTTGTCAAGGGGTTAGTAGAGACAACAAAGGCTGGCAGGAGGAGCTGCAACGAGCTTAATTATATAGCAAAAGAAGTAGCATGGGATCAGCGTGGCAGTATATAAAACTACTCTGGCTGCTGCAGATTTGAGGTATAGTAGTTTCTAGGTAGGACTAGTTTAAGGTAGGTAACTGGTGCATGTTGAACAGTGTGTTGCCCAGACTTAGATCATTTTTCTTAATCTTTTACCCTTAATAAGATGTACAGTTTATCCTATTAGTAAAGAAAAGTTGGGTGTACGAAGAAAGTCCCAAAATTATGTGGCTTACTTGAAGATGTTATTCCACATAGTATCTCGTTAGATAACCACCACATTGATAGCCTTGAACAAAGCAAATTAAGGAAATCATTTATTTATTACAATATCATTGGTATTAGTCCATAAGCTGATGATTAGATGACTCACAATATGATTCAAGCTCCGTTACTGAGAATGCTTATTTAGCATGAGATCTTTAATATAACCTGTAGGACTAGTATTGATCTGTACTATTTCATGCATATGACATAATTTCTTATTCACCTGTTGTTGGTGTATTAATTCTATTGCCACCGGTAGGACTAGGAGCTTGAATCTGTTAGGAACAAAGTACGTTTTGAAATGTGACTAGAAGTCTAAAACAAAAACCATAAAGCAATATCATCAGATGAAAAAAAATCTCAATATTGACAGTTTCAACTATAGCAATTAAGTCGAATAAATCCCTTGATCTATATGTATGCAATTCAACTTGAACTAATTTCCAGTAACTCAATAAACAATACATGAATAAATGCTTGAACATGATGTAGAAATGAAGCATACTCTTAAGAATGTTAAGCATATCCATTTTTCCTCTAAAGAAAGGAGTAGATAAGCTCTTAAGTTCCTTATGATTTTGATTCTCATTGTTGTTACTGTCTGTAAGACCACAGTGGTAATATAATGGACTTCTTTCATCTTGCTTCATGTTCTTTCTATCTATCTATGTCTTTCTGGTTATTTAAACTTAGGTTCCATTGGATTTTGGGCTCAAATCCATTTTTAAGTAGGATCAATACAAAATAACAAACACGACCATCATTTTGACAAAGAAGAATGGTTCCCTAGATAATGTTAATGGTGCTAAACGCTTGTTTTTTCTGGTTAGTTTTCTTTGCTAGACATGTTTTAACTATAGCTTATCATTTATTAAGATTGCGAGACATATGTTTATTTTAACAATGCTCGTTTGAAATTCTGCCATTGCTTAACAGGATAATTTAATTTTGAGACCATTAAGTGTAAGTTCTCGGCTCATTCGCATCAAGTTTTATGGCTCCTTCGATAAGCCACTTGGGCGGTATCTTCTGGATGATTTTTTTGGTCAGGTAGCAATCCTCCTTTATCCCAAACTTCAAAATACATGATATTCCAATATCGAAAACAATTCCATGCTAGTTTGTATTATACTTCGTAATGTCAGATGTCTTTCTATGAATACTGCAAGGAGCCAGCTGAGGCTCATGTCATCTGTTATACACACCAGCAGGCGAATCTTACCATAAATGTTAGACGTCTTCCCTTGGTGAATTCTCTTCCTGGTGAACGGGATAAAAAGATTTGGATGTGGCATCGATGCCTTAAGTGTGCACAAATAGGAGGAGTTCCACCAGCGACTCGCAGAGTAATAATGTCAGATGCTGCTTGGGGACTCTTATTTGGGAGATTCTTGGAACTTAATTTTTCAAATCATTCAACTGCTAATCGTGTTGATAACTGTGGTCATTCTCTGCAAAGAGACTACCTTCGATACTATGGGTCCGTACTGCATGATATTCCTTAAGAATTAGGTTAGAATCTGCCAAAGTTCAAAATCACTGTGATATTCAGTCATTGCTACACCATCTTTATTTAGTGACTAAAAGACTTTGCTTTTGCAGGTGTGGAAGTATGGTTGCATTCTTTTGCTATTCTCCTATTGATCTGTCAGTTCGTCTGCCCCTATTAGCTCTTGAATATAGTGGCTACAGAGAACAGGAGTGGTTAAGGAAAGAAGCAGGTGAGGTGATAGAAATTCTAAACTCTTTTGTTCCAATCTTGATATGATCCATTCTAAGTTTTTGCAGTGTTTTTTATTTCATTTTAGGTCACTAGAACGTCAGACGTTTTTTAGGAAAAAGGTCGGATTCTTTAACCTAAGCCTAAAAACATTATACTGGAGTCTATAGTTGGTTTGATAGGACACTTCTTTTAGCTATCTAAAGAAATTATAAATTTTGTACAAGTCGATTGAAAGTTATTAAGTTGTTTATTGTATTTGAGTTCCTTAAAGAGCAGAGACTCGTTAAGTTTTGAGTTTGGTCTAACCAAATTAGTCTTATAACTTTGGTGTGCTCAACCTGAATCTAATCCATAAATATGAGCGGAACCCTCTACTTCAAGTGTTAGTTACTAACATAACAAGTCACTGTGCTAACAACATCCAAAAATCTAGTCTTGGTCAGCTTGGCTTTGTAAGGCTCTTATGTTTTATCAGCTGCTATGTGCTCAATTAAAGAGCTCAATTGAAAGGGTTAATGACATTATTGTTGTATCTCTATAGGTGCTCAGATAATAGTAACTAAAAATGCCATGTCTCTTTTGTTCTTTTATCTTGTCACTGTACCTCTCTCTCTCTCTTTCTCTATCTATATATATATATATGGATATATTATGGAGGAGGCGAATTAGGGTAGAAGGTTGGTTTAAGTTAGGATATTGTATGTTGTGGTGTATACTTGGAGTATATTGCTCCTAGTATTATTGAATATGTTAGTTTCAATTGTATCTTGTTCTAGTACTATTTCGTATCTTATCCTAGATTGCTTTATATTGAGCCGGGGGTCTATCGGAAATAGCCTCTCTATCTCACATTGAGGTAGTGGTATGGACTGCATACACTTACGCTTCCCAAACCCCACTTGGTGGGAATTTACTGGGTATGTTGTTGTTTAACATAATTTTACTTCTAATTGTTTGTTTCATTTTGAATGTATAGGATCAATGCAGGGGATCAAATTTGAATGGTGAGCGCCACAACTCAACTTGATCTAGATTGAAATGAATGATGAATTTTTAAAATATTTTGATATACTTTTATATACATTTGGTTTTGTGTGAAACTTGGTACAAATTTTAATTATGTTGTTTTCTATTTAGTATGTAAAAGACATGTTTTTCTGAAGTCAAATCTATGCACTTCAATTATTTATTACTTAATTGGTGCGTGAGATTTTATATATATATGTGTGTGTGTGTGTGTGTGTGTGTTTATGTAATGTGCTTAGTGATGTATACATTTTGATCAAAATAATTATTTTTCAATTAGAAATATGTACTAACATTTTATATGCCTAATGCCATTTCTATAAAATGTGGCTTGAACTATTAAATTTTAGGCAATATTACTACCCTTCAGAAGTATGGCTTAAACATGCTTACACTTTATAAGTGTTGTCATAGAGGATGTATAAAAGGTTACGATTTTGAAGTATGGCTGGTAATAAAGAAAAGGCTACGTTTTTTAAGTGTTGTTATAGAGGTGCTACAAAAGGCTACGCTTGTGAAGCATGCCCGAACAAAGACAACATTTGTAAGTGTAGCTTTATCAAATAAAAGCGTTGCCAATGACAAGCTGCAAAGCATGGCCTTTATACCTTAATCGCCACGTTTTTTAAATATAGCTGATATGACAGCACTTGAAAAGTGTGGCCTTTGATCAAAGGCTACGCCTCTTTAGGCTACCCCCAAAAAGTGTTGCCTAAAGTCTGAAAGTGTAGCCTCTGATCAAAGACCACATTTTCTGCTATTTTAGGCCATACTTTACAAGAGTGACAATAGGACTAAAATGTTGTAGTAAAGGGATATGTCTAAGCTTGAAAAGTTGTAGTTGCAATGCATAAGGCTTAGTCACTTCATCTTAGATGATGTTTCGTAGGCCTCGACTCATATTACAAAATTTTAGCCAGGATGTGATTTTCTTATTCAGCTGTTTTATTTAGCTATGCCAAGACTCCTTGCTCCCTAAAGCCACTGAAACTCTATAGAAAGAGTGTCAAAGAAAGGCTCCAGTCGAATAAAAGTTTTCAGCATAAGTTAGTTCGTAAAACTAGCAATTCAGGTCATCAGTTAGGCGGACAAATATTTGTATGGTTGGGTTTCCCATCTTTCCATCCAGTCGTACTATCCGAAGTCTCATGATGTAACTATTCCAAGATCGAGCAACCATGTGGTTGCGCATTCAGCTCAATTCAGGTGTCATGCCTCAGTTTCAGATCCCCGATATGTAGTCATGATTCAGTTCGTAGGTGTCCTGTGCATTTTCTCAGTTTTCCTCAGTATCTCAGTCAAGTGACATAATGTCCCAAAGGGGAGATACACTATAATCCCCCAAGCTTTCATGCCTAAACCTTTCATCTTTTCTTCACGTAACGAATCCAGTTTGGAGTAGTGGATACTCATAGGTGGACCCTCAAGTTCCAATCTCAGCCGTAATCCATGTATTCAAAGGCTCAGTTCAGTTCATGATATTCAGTTCATGTATCACATTTCAGGCTCAGTTATGTTGTCATGTTCCCGTTCATGCATGATTAGTAAATGATCTCAAGTTCATCAATATTCTCGGCTTAAGGTAACAGTCTTCCTTAGATTGGCTTAGTTCTATGTTCAGTTATAGTTATAAACTTTGTATCCATTATCATTGCATATTCAGTAATGCATTCACGAATCAGTTCAGTCATGCACTCATACATCAGATATGCATGTCCAGTTTGAAAAACTCAGCTTATTAGTAGTTTTAGTCAGGCGTTATATGCATCAGATATGCATGCTCAGTGTATAAGCTCAGTTTATCAGTATTCTCAGCTTAATCAGTCTCATTAGAGGATGAACGTTCCAAAGGGGGAGAATTGTAAGGCCCTGCAAAATTCTAAGCTTAACTCAGTCCGTTAAAGCTTGAAAAGTGGTCCCAGACTTAGAAAGGTTAACTAGGTATTTATACTTAGATATATTTTAGCCTTCGTAAGTTGGCGATCTTATTTCATGACCCTTATGACCTTAAAACATCAATTTTTAGGTTGATTCATGATCAGGAATGTCATTAGGTCACTTCGGGTGAGTTTCAAATTTTTTGGACCTCGTTTGAATCATGTTCAGGTGACCAAAACAGTGGATTGATGCGATCTCGATGCGTCGCATCGCATCGCCCATCGTATCGATAGATAATTTTCCTCCATCTTTCAGTGCAATTCCAATGAACCAATGCGAACTCGACGCGACGCGATGCGGCGTATCGGTCTGAGCGTCACTGGGCACGGTTTTTGCTCTTTTAATTTCGCGTCCAAAGGGGTAAATGGGTTTTTATCCCACTTCTATTTAGCCCCAAAAACATGAAATTTAGTCATTCTTAGGGTTAAAACACTCATTCTCTCTAAAATCCTCTCAAGAACAAACACAAGGGAATCTACTTTCAAGGCTTTATCTTCAAGAACACTCCATCAGTCTTCATTAATTCAAGTACCAAGGTACGTCAAGTGTTCATCCAAGGGTCCCTTCCACTCTTGGAGTCCAAAAAACTCTTTTAAACTTTAAGTAAATTAATTTCATGATTTCCATGATTTGGATTCATGGGTATTCATGATTATAATGTTGATTGGGTTTCTATTCCATGATTAAGTGCAAGATTTATGTAAAAACAGTTATTATGTATGTAGTACCATGTGAATTCATGTTAAAGCCTTGAAATTGTGATGCTCATGTGTTGATTAGTACTATGTGCATACAAAATGTCTTCCAAGTGTTTGATGAGTTGTTCGTGTGAATTAAATAGTGAGATTATATCATGTTAGCATGTATACTAGTTCATGCCATTCAAGTGTTTGATAAAATGTCTCTATAGATGCATTATGAACAAGTGTGCACTTCTATGCTATGCAAGGTCATGTGATGCTTTACTTTTCATGCTATCGAGTCCTGGGTATTTAAAACCCGATAATTTAGCTGTTTACCTAAAGCCAGTGTCAGTTACAGAATAATCTCAGTAATGTTGTGATCAGTAGTACTCTTAGTCAGTTATAGAACTCAAGAAAAACTCAGTAGACCCAGTATCAGTCCAGTCAAGTTCAATATTCAGTTCAGACCCTAGTAAATTCAGTCAGTTAACAGAATTCAGTAGTATTCCGTCAGTCAACGGAACTCAGTGAACTCAGTTCAGTTCAGTCAGTTAACACGAACAGTAACAGTCTAGTCCAGTCTAGTACAGTTTAAAAATCAGTTTAGTATCTTTCAGTTGGGAGTAGGATTTAGCACCGAGCGAGTGCAGGGATGACGGCTTCCCTGTCAGAGAGGCAGGGTTGTTAGTAGCAGTCCCTGTACTCCAGAACTACATAGCCAACGCAGGATGAGGAGTCACCCGTCAGACTAGGCTTGACAACCTTCCAAGGGTCACCCATTAGATTAGGCTTGACTCCGTCTAGGTGTCACCCGTCAGTTAGGCTTGGCATCCTGGTTTTTCAGTGTTAGTACCCGTGCCACGGTATTAGCATCCTTCCAACTGGGGTCACAGGTTAGAACCCTATCAGCTCAGATTTGGGGCATGTCGGTTAGATGATTACCTCTCATAGTCTTAATTTCTGTTTCAATCTCAGTATAGAACCAGGACTATCAGATGCAGTCACTCAGCTCAGTACAGAATTCAGACCAGTTCTTCAGAATCAGGACTGTCAGATACAGTCACTCAGTGATCAAATACATAGTATCAGTAAACTCAGATATCAGTAAATTAGTAATTCAGAACTCAATATCTAGTGTTATCATGATCTCAGTTATAGTTTAAGTATTCATGCATGTACTCTCATTTAGTTATACTCATGTCATTCCGTCAGTATTGTTCATGCATATGAACCCATGCATCTCAACCTATCTCACTTAGCATGCCAGTACATTCAAAGTACTGACGCATATCTTTCTTTTGCGCTATAATGTCTTATATCATAGGTTCAGATGCACGAGCTCCCGATGATACTTAGCAGCCTGATCTATCAGCAACAGACTTAGTCGTGAGTCCTCATAGTTCGAGGACAGACTTATTATTTCAGTATTTTAATACTCAATTTATTTCAGTAGTCGGAGTTAGTTGGGGACTTGTCCTATCAACTCCTTGTTCAGATTGTAGAGGCTTTTCAGACTAGAGTATTTCAGACAGATGTATCAGTATTTACTTTCAGTTTGAATCTTATGTCAAGTTTCCACGTAATTTTTGTATAATTACAGTATTATTATTTAGGTATTGCAGCAGGTAGCAGTCATGGGCTAGCTTGTGGTCCCTCGAGATTATGAGCACCGTGTAGCGTCCGGGATACAGACTCGGGGAGTTACATAACTAATATCTATATTTATATTAATATATCTATCTATACTACCTTAAAAGCATGGACTCCAAAATTGTAAAGTGAAATTACTAAAATACCCTTTCTACTAATTTTTAGTTTAATACATAAGTAAATGAATAAATTAAGTAAAAATAACATAAATCTCAACTTTATTAGAATTATTTACACTCTCTCCCAATTCCTTAATTACTTTACTCTCTTTCCCGATTCATATACATAACAAGGCCGACATATAAATAGAAACTTCTGTATATGATAGAGAAACTTTTGTATATGACAAGTCCGGCATATACATAATAAGACCAATTCATATACATAACAAGTATGACAAGGCCGATATATACATAATAAGGCCGACATATGCATAACAAAGCCAATTCAAATATATAACAAGGCCGATATATACATAGAAAGTTATGTATATGCATTTTTAGAGAAAAATGGGATTTTTGTAATATATTTGGAGTGATGGATTTTTTTGTAATAAGTGAAACTTAAGTTGTGCGTTTATTTAATTTTTAGATAAATTAATTAATAACAACCCTTCAAAGGGATGTAAATGTTTCAGATTGTTCTTAATAAGCTTATTTTTTCCGTCACCCAAACGAAGAGAACGTTGCTCCATCTAGAAATTATCATAGTTTACTTTCACTGTCTCTTGTTTGTAAGTTCACTCATGTTTACGTCTATAGAAACCATTCATCCACAGATGAATAATGCTTTTCCCTTCATTGTGTTAATTTAAAACTCAAGACAACAATCCAAAAATTAATGAATAAAATATTTGAGGAGAAACACAGAAAGTAAGATCTTTATATAGAAAAGTGCACAAGAATGATAACAATTACTCCCTCCGTTTCATATTAGTTGACCCCTATGGATTTGACACACTCATTAAAAAAATATTAAGTAGTTGTTTATTTTACCAAATTAACCTTATTAATTATGCTTTGAAAATATAAATTTAAGTAAATACACTTTGTTTAGTCATTTAATGTTAAGAGTAGTATTGAAAGAACATAATAAAATCCTCTTGCTTTTATCAAAGAGACAACTAAATTGAAACAAATATTTTTAAAGAGGAGGTCAACTAAAACGAAATAGATGAGGTCCTATCATATCTTTATATATTTAAAAGGTAATGCTAACTTGATATATTAATAAATCGAAATAGAGCAAATAAGCTGTTATAAAACTAATAAAAACAAAGAAGAAAATTTGTTTAAAAGGATATACTAACTACAATTAGAGACAGTAAATTAAGACTTCTTAATCGATTTAATTCTTATATAGTTTACAGTTTTAAATAGTTTTATCATATTTTGAATATACTCTATTTCCTTTTATAGATCGATTTTGTCATGAGCTAGGGGTCTATGAGAAACAGTTTCTCTACCTCGCCTCTGAGGTAGTGATATGAACTTATGAACACTTACCTTTTCCAAACCCCATTTTGTGAGAGTACATGAGTATGTTGTTGGTGTTGTGAACATAAATAAAACATAATATCCATATCATATAATGTATTCTCGACCAAGATTCTCATTTCTAATCTCCATAACTGTCCAATGCAAAATTCAATACCCAAATCGATTAGTGAAACACTGTTGTATACTATCCCGATTAAATATACAACAAGAGAAAAAGATAAGGAAAGACATTATTGTTTGAACTGAGTAAAAAAGCGTAGTACTGAAAATAATGTCAACCAATGCAAAATTCAATACCCATCTAAGTGGCAGTTGCACATATTAATGAAATTTTGGTTAATTATGTCCCATTCTCTGTGGTGGGTGTACATGTGTTTATAATGTGCGAATATGGTTAGACACCCACAATATTTCTTTTATATTTACTTTTGCCTAGCTGAAAAATTCCTGTCATTATCTTGAGTACAAATCATTACTATATAAAAATGTATTGACTATAATAGATTTACAAAGTGATTCTTTATTACTTATAGTTTGACTCTCTTTCAATCCATAAGTTTTTTAGATCATCCAAATTACTATAGCAAAAATTGCATAAACATCTTTTTTCTTCCTTCTTCGTTAACTATGAACTGTTTCATATGATTTCCTTTTTATATTTATTTAGAGCATGAAATTTTTTAAGTTTGAGTGCCCTATTTATTTTGTATGTTCTAACCTGAGAAAAGATTGTGTCAAAAGACATCCCCTTTACCATATAAACTAAATTAATTAGAGTCATAAATTGATCATAAGTCAAATTAAAGATTCTCTTAAGTACTTTCAATTTTATACATCTACAATTTTATTATATGAAAATAATAAGTGAAAAAGTTGGTATTGAAACAGTTTAATGTGTTAAAAGGTATGAATAGAAAATGAAGTGTTTTCTTGAAAAGACATCAACGGGTTGTGATTTTTCTAAAAATACACAACGCCTATTTGTACTACTCTTTGTTGGCTGTAAATTAGAGGAATAGCCTCGTTTTTTTTGTGTTAAATATTCTCAACTTCTTGTGCATATTTTCATGAAAACAAAAATATAGGTTTTATTTGATTTACTGCCGTCTTTGTGTTCGATCAAATCATTGACTTTTGAGATATCGCTATTTCAGTGATTATAGGTATATTTGTTTTATCTTAGGAGAAAGTAATCCTAAAACTCAGGTATAGACGTATAGTAAGGGGATTAAAATCTTTAAGGACACACAATAAATTTTATACTCTCATATATTTTAGTTAATATTTTTGTTTTTGTTTTTCTAGTTTTGTTTTTCTGATTTACGGTTTAGAACACAGAATACAAAGAGACCCTTTGTCATCCATCTTGTCATCTAACTATATCGGTTTTTTGGAAACATTTATAGAAGGTCAAACACATCGATAGTCCCCTCAACTAGGCACGACTTTTTATTTTGACACCTAAAGTAGACGTTATTCATTTTAAACACCTAAAATAGTCATAAAGTGTATCACTTTAGCACCCTTCAGTGATATGGTAAAGTGAGTGTATGATAATATATCTGATGTGATGGTAGATAAATTCAAGATACTTATTTTGTATGCACTTAGAAATATAAAAGTAGCAGATATAAGAAAAATAATATTAGAAAAAGCTTTTGGTAAATATTAAATACCATATACACCCAAGACGGAGAAGAGCTAACAGCCATGGAGGAGTTATATAAGATATTTACTACCTATAAAAGAATAACAAAAGGAACTTTATTTTATATAAAATGTTATACTGCACCAGCAGAGATATTGTATGATGAGATAAAACCAGTGATACAAGTTGTAAAGATAGGACTGACAAGAGACATGATTATACCGGAAGATATATCGCGACAACCGGAGATACCAAGAATAGAGATACCAGATTTTTACGCAAATAAAAGACTTATTGGACTAGCTACAATCATACAAGAACTAGCAAATAACTACTCTAACGGAAATCCAATATGGAGCTACTATTCAAGAGACCACCAAATGATATATTCAAATTCGAAAGAACTAAGACAAGCAGATATGGAAGATGTAAGACAGTGGATATTGACACTACTCAACCCAGAAAAACAATCTACCGCACGAGCAATAAAAAAGGGATTTATTTCAGAAGGACTACTAACGAGATACTGTAAGATAATTGGACATAAATATCCAGACCACCAATGTTCAAGGTGCAATGGAGAAGATAATATTATTCCAGAGGTACATCTAGAATAAAGAAGATAAAATGACAGCTGGAAGGATAAAGATACAGAGCAATAATGGAGCAGATACAGAGCAATAATAGAGCAAATAATGGAGCAGATACGACAAAAATCAACGGAGACAAGATACTGTACATTAATTAATTTGTTAGACTTTTACATAGAAAAAAAAAATGTAAGCCATTATTATTGACTTTTTTCTTTCTTAGTTTTAGAAATTGTATGTAAGGCTTTACTTTACGTAACTAACTTAGAATTTTTAGGAAAAGTAGATGGGGATAGGCCCCACTTCTTTAATTTTCATTACTCTTTAGACAAAAACAGAGATGTAAATTTGTAAGTTCGTTCTATAAATACAAAGGACGAAGGTATTGCGGAAAGCAGGCCGCAAGCCACAAGCCTTCTTTTGAAAACAAATCTCTCTCCATTCCACAAACAAAAAAATTTACTCAGTTAATTAGAAAAATATACTCCAATGGAAAAAGCTATGGAACAACAGGAACAACAAAACTCAGAAACATCAAAGCTACCGGAACAGGTATATCTATTTATAATTATGAATAGCTAATTTCATAATTCCCAACAATCATGATATGATAAAATAATTCATATTAGTTACTTTATAGTAGAATTATTCGAAGAATAATATGTTAAGAAGTTTATTAACAAAGAGGAAACGGAGAAATATCCCTAAGGACTATGCCATCCTAAAGGTGAAACCATTGAGGCAAGAAGCCGTGGCGGGGAGTAACCAGAGTAGAGGCGCTGTTTAAGGGAAAAAGTATCCGGATTACCATGTTAATAGTGACGGAAGAACATATTATTTAAGAATACTCTAGTATATAGTAAGCCAATATGACCATATTTTGTTGTGTATGTGATTGAAGGGAATATTTTGAAAAAAGCAAATTTATGAAAAATGAATGATAATATATCTGATGTGATGGTAGATAAATTCAAGATACTTATTTTGTATGCACTTAGAAATATAAAAGTAGCAGATATAAGAAAAATAATATTAGAAAAAGCTTTTGGTGAAAATTATACGTCTAGAATAAGCTATATACCACAAATACCTAACTACTCTTATAAATACTTAAGGTAATAAGTTACATAAAATTCTAGAAAAAAGATAAAAAAAAAAAAAAACTTTTGTAGTTACTAGAAAAAATAAAAAAACAAAAAACACATGGAAAACAAAGATATAAAATTTCTTAATAAAAATATGCAAAAACTACTAAGACTAAAACAAACAGCTACAAAACAATTTTAAAAAATAGATCATTTAGATTATCTTAAAATTTTAATATTATATATACTTAAAAACATAGAAATTATAGATATTAAGAAAATGATATTAGAAAAAGTAATAGACTACGAAATTGAAACTATAAATTACTTAGAACAGTTATACGAAGAAATTTACCCAGAAGGATATTATTCAGATTAAGATATGTTAGAATATATTAGACAAACTAGAGAAAATCAAGAAAATCTAAATAATGAAATTAATTATAGAAACCGAATTAGACAAATAATGAAAGACCTAAAAGAAAAATTAGTATGGATAGAATTTTAATATTATATATACTTAAAAACATAGAAATTATAGATATTAAGAAAATGATATTAGAAAAAGTAATAGACTACGAAATTGAAACTATAAATTACTTATCTTATATAACTCCTCCATGGCTGTTAGCTCTTCTCCGTCTTGGGTGTATATGGTATTTAATAATCCATAGTCAAAACAAGTTTTGACTAGGCTTGGGTTAGTTTTGGGTAGTGCTATCAGTTTGTTGTATCCTTGTAATTTTTGGGTTATATAATTGGTGTTTGGTTCTTTGATATCTGTAGCTCTGGGGTTATGGTTTAGAAAAGTTTGTACTCTGTATATATTTTCTATGTATTTTTGGGATGTGTAGTTGTATATTTTCTTGTCTTGGTTTAGGCTGTCTCGGTATGTATTAACTTGTGGGGGTATGAATAAATGGTCTTTTTGTGTTTTAAGGGTAAATGGTTTTTCGAATATTTTATTCATATTTGCATTTTGGTATCTTGGCTTATTAACTCCTTTGCTTGTACCTGCAGAAGTAGATTGATAAATGTTATGGGTTTTATGGAGTGTCCCAACGTCTCCTTCTATCTCTGGATTTTTAATGTCTTCCGATCGACATAGCTCTGCACACTGCTGAGTTAGCTGATTTGTAGCTATAGACTTCAGTTTACCTTCATTAGTCTTTAGCTTTTCTATCTCATTACCCATACTGTCCACTTTCATTGAAAGCGTAGTTAGGGTGTTAAGTATTTTTTCTAGAGTATCTTCCTCTACTATATCAGTCTGTGTAGCTTTGTCTTGATATGTAATCTGCAATGACATTTTTGTTAGTACTAATCACTTCAATTGTAAATGTGAAATTTAATATATTTAAAACTAGTCTTCGAATCTCTTTTGTTGTAACTGAATTTTGTATTTTCTTTGTTAGCCACCAACGTACCTGTGTATTATCTGTTCGTACAATAAATTTGTTATATACAATATATGGCTCAAATGATAATAAACATTTATATAATGAACATAACTCTTTTCTATTTATTTTCCATTTTATTTCTGTTTCGTTGAACGTACCTGAGTAATATCTACAATGATGTTCTATTTTTTCTGCTTCATATCGATATTTAAGTACTCCTCCGTAACTGTATTCACTTGCATCTGCTTCTACTATATATATAAATTTTCTATTTTCGTCTGGAAATGTTTATTTAAATGTTTTCTTCCATATTACTTCTAACAATGCACTCTAAAAAATGAAGAAAATAAAATTTTATTTACGAAAAAAACTGATATAATTGAGTTATTAATTCAAATACGAAGAGTAATATATTGTAGTAATATGGTAATTAACTTTTAAAGAATATAATTAAAATACAAAGTATCTGGAAAAAAACCTTTTTCCAACCTTTAAGCACAAAAAAAAAAAAAATCAAAATCGAAACTTTGCACTAGGATTTCATCGGAATTTGAAGATGATCAATTTCTAAAAACATAGAGAATCGTCATCTAAACAAAACACGTAAGAAAATCCCCTTTTTTCCAACCTTTAATCCAAAAAAAAAAAAAAAAAAAGAAATCAAAATTCCATAGAAGATCAAAACTTTGCATTAGCATTCTCTGTAAGCAATCGATCGAACACGATCAGAATTTCAAAACGAAGAGAATCATCACCAGAATAAACAACAAGTATAAACAAATCTAAAATGAAACAATATTTTAAAAAGCTCAAAAACATACAATGATGAACAAGATATAGCTTGAATTGCTTTAACCTCCCAACAGTTACCATGTTTTCTTTTGTTAATTAACTTTTTAAGAATTAAGGCTCAGATATATCTATAAAGATCAAGAAAACGAGATTTTGATGACATTAAAGATATTCCGACGACGTCATGACTACAAATATCTCGATTAGAAAAGCTCATAAAGGGAATGAAACATTTAACCTCCATTAATGGAGGTTAATGGAGGTTAAAGAAACTGGTTTGGGTGAGGAAGATGATTTTGTTTTTTTTTTTTAAATAAAATTATAGGTGTATATAATGATGTGGTGATTAAAAATGAGTTGAGATAAATCAACTGGCTGTTTAATCCACATCAGCGCGAGTGCACCTCACGCACGAGATTTGATGTAAAAAGGTGACAAAATGATACAGTTTATAACTGAGTTAAATGCTTAAAATGAACATTGTCCATTTTAGGTGTCAACATAAAGATTTGTGTGGAGTTGAGGGGCCTATCGATGAATTTGGCATTTATAGAAATAAGTAAATCTAAAAGATTATATTAAAGATTGTTATTTACTAATTGACAATCTTAATGTAAATTCATATAAGTGGACAAATTTAACTCACAAATGATTTGTGATTGCAGTATGTCTTAATACAGAATGCCTTTTAGGTATAAGTAAACCCTAGTATACCGTAGAATATGTAGGTTGAAATGCTTCACAAGCCCTCGTTCATGTAAACATTTATTCCATATAATTATGTTTTCATTTGATAAAATCACACATCTAGAAACTTAATAATTCAATATACGCTCATCATTTATCTTTAATTATTCTATCAACTTCGCTTTGTAGTGGAAGAGTATATTATTATTGTTCTTTTGTATCTGATGACATACTTTGTTAATATTTCTTGTGTCCTAAATTAAAAAGATAAATTTTAATTAAATGAAAAAGATTTAACAAAAGGGATAAGGCACAAGTATCCCCAAATTATATGAGACAAAAAAGAGCATAAAGGTATAAAAAAAATTAAGTTTAGGTGGTAATAGGACTCTTGTAAAATTTAAGTGTGTCAATTTTAGTATAGTTTGAAGTTACTCGTGTCTTATCTTAAGAAAAAAACTAAATAAATATAACGTTTACATTTCAAACTTTCAATGTTCATTTTCAGAAGCTCCACCAACATCCATTCGGTCATTTTTCTCAAAAAATAAAACCTTATGACAATTTCTATTGAAACTTAAAAGCTTTATTTTGGTAGTAATTATATAATTTTGCCACATGGTATATTATAGGATTTTGCACACATGTGCAACGTACTGTCACACCCTTTTTTTAACTAAAAGATTCGATTTTAAGTCTGAAATAGTTTTTATTATTAAGTGATAAAAAGAAAAATTTGTTTCGAAAAGGATTGTTTACATTCAAAACTCAGAATCGCCACTTGGCATAAATCGAGTGTGCCAAGTCACCTTTGGAAATCCTTTTTTAAAATGATTTTGACTCTTTAAAACTGATCCGCAAACAGAGATTCCAGCTAAGAAATTTTATTGACCGAAGGGAAGGTGTTAGGCACCCCTCGATCCCGTGGTTTGACCACGGTCGCTTTATGGAGTACATCAGCTAGTAAACACTATAAGATGTATAAACCAAATAAACACACAAGCCAAGCAAACAAACAAATCAAATGAAATTCAAAACCAAAATAATGTCCAGTTTGAATTATACAGTCCCAAAATAGAAAAAATACGGAAATGTAAATTCTATTCTAAGCTAATCCTAGACTATGCTCTACCCGACGCCTCGAGCCTTCATCATGAACGTCCCCCGGGTACAAGATACTTCGGGGCATTCTCCGGTGAATGAATACAATGTGACCTCGGGGCATTCCCCGACGAATGAACACATTTAATGAAAAGTGATAAAAGTGGAGAAAGCATTCAACACAAACATTCACACATTCAATGATATAGAATCCTATGAGTTGCATACCCCGAACCTAAATTTTTGCCTATCGATTCCCAGCCTAAAACATGATACTATCAAGTGCAAATTAATAGAAAAAACCAATTAATCAATCTAAATGCATTATGAATCAAAATTATTAATATACACCTTTATCAATTTTCAATTTTTGTCCCACTTATTCCCAATTGCCAATTTCAAATATCAAACGAGATATCGTTTCATCACACAATACATAACAAATAAAACCAACAATCAATCAACACTAAACAACTCTTCACTACCAATGTGGATCAAACAACACACAAAACATTCAATCCATAACACCGAATATCATGAACACGGGAATAAAAAGAGTATAGATTAGAAATGGACCTCAATTTGAAGCTTTCGAAGAATGTTACTCGAAAAAATAAAGAAACCACTTTCGATAACCTCAATTCAAACCTTAACAATAACCCGTCCAATGCAAAATATCGAAGTCCAACCCAAATGGAAAAATCCACCAAGAACAACGAACGAAGACAAAAATTTATAAGAAAACCAACAAAAACGTGTGGCCAGAGTTTTGGCGAGTCTGACAAAACGAGTTGGATTCTGGCTATTCTTAGCATTTTTCGGCCAGATTTGCCTAGAAATCAAGAGAAATGAGGAGATTTTGGGAATTTTAGGACTGGGTGGGTTAGTTCGACGAGTTTGACTCAATTCCAGCAAAAATTTTGCCAGAAAAACTTCAAAAACAACCGAATTGCTCGTCGATTTCCATATCCCAATAGACCCCCCCTTTTTAGTCCATTTTTTAATCTTTTCTTACTATTTTTGCCTTCTCCATCTCGTTTTCTCCCCTTTTGGTGTGTGAGTGAGTGAATCTGGTGAGTGTGCGTGATATTTTGTGTATATTGGAGGGTGTGTGTGCATGAGTGGTGCGTGATTTTCTTTGTTGTGTTTATCTTTTCTTTGTATATCCGTAGGTAAGTCGGTAGAGGGTGTGGTTATTATGTATCAAAAAGAAAAAAATAGAGATGATGATGTGTGTTTGTGCGTATATTCTGTGTCTGTATGTACGGTGTCCATTTCTCCCTGTTCTATGATGTGTATGTGGAGTATGTATTATGTAGTGCATGAGCCTTGTGTGGAATTATGTAGGGCTCGTGATTATTATGTATAGAGAGTGTAAGACGTGTGTTAGTATGTGCTGAGTGTGTAGATTATGAAGGTAAGTGTGTGTTTCGTATGGGTCCCGCATGTGATGTGGATAGGTTGTTATTTTTGTTAGGGTGAAGTGTCAAAAGTGTTATGAATTTGGTTATTTTAATCCTTTTGGGGGAATATTATCAACTAAAAGGGGGTGTATAGTAAGGTGAATAAAATGAGTAAAATATTTTCGGGGAGGAACAAAATTACGTGTCTACATCATGCCCCATTGGATGTAAACACAAAGTGTTTTTATACAAAGAAGTAGACAACGAGATAGAATTTTATCCCGATCATTATTTAAAAAAATTAAATTGAATGAAGGAAGGCAATCGACTCTTGATTTTGGACATCCTACCTACCCAAGTTACAAGAAAATCAAATCACAGGTATCTCATAGGGTTGGAAGGAGAGGAACTATACTGAGTTGGAGAGTCGACTGAGGCCCTATCGAGGTTCCAATCAGCAGCTCTGTTATTACATCAAAATTGTAAATTACAAGTTAAAGGATAACAGAAATTCCAAAAGTCCTATCTATGCAGCTTCTCTGGACTCTTGTCATGAGTTTCTGATGCTTTCAAAATTGACAAAAGATCTGATCTTCTTTGGGATGAACTTGAGAATAGATTCTTTCTACATACAAAATTTGGTGTTGGAGATGAACTCAAACATTGACCGTGTTTTTCATGTGGAACTTATGAGCTTTGAACTTGAATTTGAAAATCCCCACTCTATTCTCCAAGAGAGCTCCTGACTTACAATCTCTTCACCTTGTTGCTTGGCTTTCAATTTATTCACCTTGTTGCTTAACTTTCAATATCATCACCTTGTTGCTTGACTTTTCAATTTTATCGCCCTATTCTTCAGGCAGGCTACTGACTTGAAATTTCCTCACTTTATTGACTTTCAATTGCTTCACCTTGTTGCTTGACTTTCAATCTCATCACCCTATTTTTCGGTCAGGCTCCAAACTTGTAATTTTCTCACTTTGTTCTCCGGGCGATCTCCTGACTTGCAATTTCATCACCCTAGTCTTTGGGTGGGATCCCGAATTGTAATTTCCTTACTATGTTCTCCATGCGAGCTCCCGACTTGCAATTTCATCACCCTATTCTTTGAGTGGGCTCGCAACTTGCAATTTCCTCACTCTTTTCTCTGGGCGAGCTCCCGACTTGTAATTTTATCACAATACTCTTCGGGCAGACTCTCGACTTGCAATTTCCTCACTTTGTTCTCCGTGCGAGCTCCCGACTTGCAATTTTATCATCCTATTCTTCTGGCAGGCTTCTGATTTACAATTTCCTCACTCTGTTCTTTGAGCGAGCTCCCGACTTGCAATTTCATCACCCTATTCTTCTGGCAAGCTCCCGACTTGCAATTTTATCACCCTATTCTTTAGGCCGATTTCTGACTTGCAATTACCTTACTTTGTTCTCCGGGTGAGCTCCTGACTTGAAATTTCATCACCCTATTCTTCGGGTGGGCTTCCGACTTTCCATTTCATCACCCTATTTTTTAGGCGGGCTCCTGAGATAAAAATCAAAACAAGAACAAAAATTATCCCACAGAAAGATTATGATAAAGAAAGATTCCATTTTTTGAAAAATAAAATCTCATTTTTGAGAAGAGTCTTAAAGTGAAGTTCTAAATAACCAGAATCAAATTTTCTTTTTGCCCTAGTTTATTATCAAAAGCTTTTACGGGTGTCAAACCTAAATAAATATTTGGAACAATGCCTAATACAAAGATGAATCAAGACTCTGATTAATAAATGCATCTTTTGAGGATAAAATTGAATGATTGAGATCAATCAGCACGTCTCTTAAGATTAAAAGGAGAGATTCCGACTAAAAGTACATTTTTTAGGATTAATGGCTCAAATCAGGAAGTGCACCTCCTAGCCGTGAGAAATGAAAGACCCAAATTAGAGAATGTGCCTCTTATGAGTACAAGATGATAAGTTTTACCATGATTGTGATTATCAAATCTGTGTAGCAACATTGCCCCCTTGCATTTGTAGATATGAGAAATTACGGCCTTTGAAATTTAGGCTTTGAAGTCTTTGATTTGAACGTAACATGTTTTCTGTTTCATCAAAGAAAACTTATGAGTTTAAAACGTGGTGGCTGGGTTGTGGCTTTGGATTTCGAGGCAATTGCTTTTGTGCTGGTCACATTCAATCTTGCTTCCAACCATTAACATATGTCGCTGACTTATTGCATTATTGATGCAACTCAGATTATTAAGAGTGACTCTGTAACAAAACACAGTGTCTCCACTTTTCCATGCTCCTCAGATAAACTCTTTGAACTTTGGTATTTCCATGAGTTCTTAAATTTTTTTGTTGACAAAACTTTCTGCATGCCTTATTTTGGCTCACAATCATGTCTCTTTCATGCACTGGCCTTTCTGTCTTGCTTTGTCCAATTAAAGAAGTTGGTAGCCAGTTTTGAAATTTTTCTCTCACTTGTTTTGACATGGAATTGACTCAAAGACACGAGAAAAATGACTTTTCATTTGAATGATTTTTTTATTTGGATAAATGACTCAAGAAAACAAAAATAAAATGATAGAAAAGACAATGGATGTCCCCATTTAAATAGAGAAAAGAAAAATTTATCTGAAAATGACAGTCAACCCTAATGATTATGACATACCTTTTGGATTAAGCTACCTGATCTTTCTATCTGAACTTTCTACCAGTTGTTCTTGAGTTAATGGCCTTGAAACTGAGTTACTTCCTTAGGCCAATTGCATTTGGTGACCTCATTCGACTAGTGGCGCCTTGAAGGGTTTTCACCAACAGACCTCTCTTATTTTCTTTCTCTCATCTCACTATTTTCCTATGGTATCCGTGAGTATTTTCACCAATGAGTCTCTCTTATTTTTATTTATCTCAACTTACGGTCATCTTATGGTGACTGTGAGGATTTTTACCGATAAGACTCTGTCAGTTTTATCTCTCTTAACTTACCATTGTCTTATGGTGCCCGTAAGGGTTTTTCCCAATAAGACTCTCTTATTTTTAGCTCTCTCAACTTACCATCGTCTTATGGTGCCCATGAGGGTTTTCACCGATAAGACTCTCATTTTTATTTCTCTCCTGATTTCTTATGCTGAGGAAGACAAGTAGTCCCTAAAATACATTATCATATGCATTGCATGCTTAGCCTTAACATTCTCAAAGATTGATCTAAAGGTCCTTCTTTGGTTATAACTTGGGTTTTAGGTAAGGTTTAGAAAGAAAAAGATGGCATGAGGCCCAAACGACGCTTGAAGTGGGGTAGGACTTACAACTTTAGAAATAGACTCCAACAGTGAAAATTAACTCATGCTCCAGTTTCTTTTGGCTGGGTGACTCTAAATTATTTATTTGGTTGGACCGAGCCTCGAGTAAGGCAGCCTACGTATCTTACTCCCGAAAGAGGAGAACAGATCACACGTAGTTCTGACAACTTGTTCTTTTGCTTGATTCTAATTTCCTTTTTTTTTGTTGACTCTTTTTCTCTTTGGGACCTTTTTTGACTATTTTTCTTGATACTCTTCTCTTTTCTTTTTTTGACACTTTTTTTCTCTTTTTTTAAAACTTTTCTAACACTATTCTTTTGTTCGACACTATTCTTTTGAGCTTTGTTGACTCTATCTTGATTCCAAAAGAAGGGTATGAAAGAAAATAGAACTAAAGCTCACGGGGTAAACAAAGGATGACACAATATTTAGATAGCAGAATGAAATGCCTTCGTCATATCAATCCTTGAAAATGCAAGTACATATCATGCAATATGAAGTGAAAGATGAAGATCATTTATGACACTTTAACAACACTAACTTTAACTGAGCATGAGTGTCACTTCTTCTTATACACTTTTCTAACATACAATTCCACCTTGGTTGTACATCCCTCATATCGAATGATCCATGCTTTCGTGGAGCTGATTATCTTCTTATTTTTCTTGATATAGGGATCATGCATCCACTATTTGACCTAATTGAGCTATTTTTTTTTCAATTGGTGACCAAGTTATTCTTGTGATTCTCAAAATAATTGCCTTAATTTTCAAAGAAGGCTTCTACTTGTCACCAAATGTCTCAGTGTTCTACCTATTTTTTCAAATGCTTTTTTCTAACTTTAGCCTTTTGATTCAAAGTTCATGCTTAAATTGGATTTTAAGATCTGACTGAAAATTCTGCAGGCATGTCATAACACTAGAATCAACATAAAAAGTATTGTGTAAAGAAACAAACAAACAAACAACTTAAAATAAAACAATAGTCCAAAAGGGACACTACGTTTTGCTAAAAGGAAAGATAGAAGGGTTTAATCATAAATGACAAAGACATAAAACAAGATAGATTCCAAATTACAACCCTAAAATAATTTGGAAAATAGAAAGGAAAACAAGACTAGCTACCAAAACCCCTCCCTAGGTAGGAGAGAAGTGTCTTTCTAATTGCGGAGCTTGATATTTAGCCACTGATTTGCACATCATGACTAGAGCTTTCATCACCATCAAACACTTTTACCTCAACAAATAAGTTCTGGATCCTCATGCTCAAATTGTTTTCCATGTATTGTGCATCACCATGTGTTGGTGAAGGATTCTGTGTGACGCTCGAGGTTTCAACATTTTGTACTACAATCATTTTTTCTTAAATCATCTTTTCTATTTCTCTTTTCAAAGTACAATATTCTTCAGTATTTTGATCCTGAACATCAGAATGATATAAACGCCGTACATTAGGGTTAAAATTTCTTGAATGTAGGTCAGGTGTATACCTAAAGAGAGGAGTAATTATGCCCCACTGTCTCAGTCTCTGGAACAAACTGGCATAGGATTCCCCAATAGGAGTGAAATTATCCGTTTCCTTCCTCCTCTTTGCAAACTCTGGCCTTGGTTGAAACTTATATTTAGAGGTACCTTGGTAAATATATAGGGGCCGAGGAAGATAATTAGGGATCGGTGCTTGCCATTATGGATAAGATGATGGATGAGTATACAATTGTACATTGTTCAAAGGATATTGAAGAAGTGGAATGGAATATCTTAGATTTTGGAATGAGGAACCTTGTTGTAGGTAAGTATGTGGATCTAATATGTAAGCTTAGGATTGAGGTTGACAGTACTGGGGAGTTGGACCTCTCGAGCTCTGCTTTGGCCCTGGCAAACGATAGGTACGTTTTTCTTCTTCTTCCCTTTAGTTTCCCTTAATTGATTGCAGTATCGTCCCAAATGTTTCACAGAATCCTCATGTCCATCATGTTCCTCAAATTTTGATATCTCAAAAATTTGAGGAAGGTTGACACTTGAAGACATGCCCCAGTCTTTATATGAAACTTCTTCTTTACCTACAAGTCCTAGGGAAGTTTTCATAGCATTTTCTGCACTCTTCTTTTTTTTCAACCATTTTCTCTTGCTCTTCTGCCATGTCAGACTTCTTGGTAAGAAATTTTGGTGGTCAAGTTAACTTAAAAGTAGGCTCAGGAGTATAGCAATGATCATCAAGAGTATTGAACATGGGTTTACTAGCGGCATGAGAAACCACAATCCTTGAGCGAATAGCCAATGTGGAAGCCTCAGTAAAGGGTTGAACAGCAAAATCACAAATGGTATGTGGTTTTGTGAATGAAGTAGGCTTAGACTGAGGAGCTAGAGAAGGAGTGGTGGAAGTATTGGGGTGCAGCTGACGTGGCATGAATTCCGAGGCATGTTGTGGTATGTCAACAACAATAGAAAACTGACTTTGTAATTGTGATGGAAAACTCAAGATATTTGTAGGGTCAATAGTGGTGAATGGAGGAGGAGGCAGCCCACTGGACCAAGCTCGATACATTTTCATCATTTGTTGTCTTAGTCTCAAATTCTCTTCCTTTAAACTCTCATTTTCCTGACTCTTTTTTTTATTTATGAGGTCACTCTCTATATCCTTGTTGACCATAATTTTCTCTTCGACTTGGTGCAATGTGGAGGATCAGCCAAAATCCTACAAACCAATTACCTTAAACTAACTAAACAAGAGATAACAAATGCGTTAGAGTTCAACACTTTCTCAAAATATTTTTCTCTTTTTATTTTGAAAAGATCACCGAACCCAAGAAGGGCACCTACGTATCTCACTCTCGAGAGAGGAGAATCAGGTGTGCGTAGTTCGTGAAGTTTGGCCACAAAATGACCGATCAACTCTTTTTCTTTTTATTTTTCTTGAAACTTTAAGAAGAAAGGAAAATAACAAATTATCAAAAGAATTGACGAAAATTTTTTTGAATTTTAAGCTTTAAAATCATATACAAAATGAAACTTATGATTACCAAAGAAAATCTTTTTTGGGTTTTCGATTTTGAATTTCATATGACAATGAAACTTGAAACTATTAAAGGAAAATCTTTTTGTAGTTTTCTTTTAAAGATGTCTATGAAACAACTGCTCTAAATGCAGAGTGAAGAAAATTTTTTTGGATTTTTAATTTGACATTCACATAAAACTGACACCACCAACTATGAAAGGAAAATATTTTTTGGTATTTTTGTTATATGAAATGGAAAAAACTTCTACCATCTTTTTGCATTTTTCTTTTATTAAAAACTCTATTTAAAAAAATCTTTTTGAAAATTTTAAATTGTGAATGCTTGCTTGAGAAAACAAAAGGAAAATCATTTTGATGTTTTTTTTGAGAAAAGAGTGCAAAAGGTAAATAATTTTTTTTTGAATCTTTGAATTGTGGAAAACAAAAACCATAAAGATAAAGAACTCCTAAAAGCTACAAAACTCTTTTTATTAACTCATTTTATTGAACATTTTCTTGCCTACACATTTTTTTTAATTCTAGCATATATTTTTACCAAATCAATACGTCAAATGACCTCATTACCCTAAAAAATGCAACATTTAGCACGTAGGGATGCTTCTAAGGTAAGTCTCCTACAAAGGACCAAGTGGGTCATGCTAAGTCTCAATATGATACAGATAAGCATAATCTAAAGGTTGACCTAGGCTTGTATCTACTAACAAGGCTGTATGGGGGAGCGTATGGTCGCTAGTGGCTATGACAGCTTTTCACCTACTCCATACACCCAACAACTCCCCCTTCTAAAATAAGGGTGACTCAGCTAGAGGTCGTGTACACATGTATACTACGAACTTGTTGCGAAAAAAATTGACTCGGGTTATGCAAATGATGATAGATATAAAGCAGTAACACATAAGAGAAAAATTATAAACCCATAACATGTAGGCACTCAACAATGATAAAACAAATACAAACGATACCACAAAACAATGTTTATATACCTATAATGTCAAACTAAGCCGATACAACTCCAAAAAATAAGATTGAATTCTAAAAAATTCCCCAACAGAGTCGCCAGAGCTACCACATCCCCTTTTTAACCAAAAGATTTGATTTTAAGTTTGAAAAAGTTTTTATTATTAAGTGGCAAAACGGAAAATTTGTTTCGAAAAGGATTGTTTACATTCAAAACTCAGAGCCGTCACTTGGAATAAATCGGGTGTGCCAAGTCACCTTTGGAAATTCTTTTTCAAAATAGTTTTGACTCTTTAAAACTGATCTACGAACAGAGATTCTGGATAAGGAATTTTGTTGACGGAAGGGAAGGTGTTAGGCACCCCTCGATCCCGTAGTTCGATCATGATCGCTTCGTGGAGTATATCGGCTAGTAAACACTTTAAAATAAATAAACCAAACAACACACAAGCTAAGCAAACAAACAAATCAAACGAAATTCAAAACTAAAATAATGTCCAGTCTGAATTAGACAATCCCAAAAATAGAAAAATACGGAAATGTAAATCCTATTCTAAACTAATCCTAGACTATGCTCTACCGGATGCCTCAAGTCTTCATCATGAACGTCCTCTGGGTACAAAATACTTTGAGGCATTCCTTCGTAAATGAATATAATGTGACCTCGGGGCATTCCCCAGTGAATAAATACATTTGATGAAATATGATAAAAGTGGAGAAAACATTCAACACAGACATTCACACATTCAATGTTATAGAATCCTATGAGTTGCCTGTCCCGAACCTAAAATTTTGTCTATCAATTTTCAGCCAAAAACATGATACTATCGGGTGCAAATTATTATCAAAAACCAATTAATCAATCTAAATGCATTATGAATCAAAAGTATCAGCATGCAGGTTTATAAATTTTCATTTTCAATCCCACTTATTCCCAATTACCAATTTCAAATCGAAAAAAAATATTGTTTTATCACACAATATATAACCAACGAAACCAACAATGAATCAATACCAAACAACTCTTCACCGCCAATATAGATCAAACAACACACAAAATATTTAATTCATAACACCTTACATCATGAACAAGGAAATAAAAAGAGTAAAGATTAGGAATGGACCTCAATTTAGAGCTTTCAAAGAATGTTACTCGATAAAATAAAGAAATCGCTTCTGATAACCTAAACTCAAACCTCAACAACAACCTGTCCAATGTAAAATTTTGAAGTCCAACCTGAATGGAAAAATCCACCAAGAACAACGAACGCTTAAAGACCAAAATTTATAAGAGAACCAATTAAAACGTGTGGCTATAGTTCCGGCGAGTTCGACAAACCGAGTTGGATTTTGGTGATTCTTAGCATTTTTCGACAGGAATTGCCTAGAAATCAAGAGAAATGGGGAGATTTTGAGAATTTTAGGATTAGGTAGGTCAGTTCGATGAGTTTGAATCGATTCTGGCAAAAATTTTGTTGGAAAAACTTTGAAAACAACCAGATTGCTCGACGATTTCCCTATCCTGCTAGTCCCCCACCTTTTTAGTCCATTTTTTAAAATCTTTTTTCACTATTTTTACATCATTCGTCTTGTTTTCTCCCCTTTTGGTGTGTAAGTGAGTGAATCTGGTAACTGTGCGTGATATTTTATGTATATCGGAGGGTGTGTGTGCGTGAGTGGTATGTGATTTTCTTTGTTGTGCGTGTATTTTCTCTGTTTATCCTTATGTAAGTTAGTAGAGGGTGTGTGTATTGTGTATCAAAATGATAAAAAATAGAGATGATGATGTATGTTTGTACGTATGTTCTCTATGTGTGTGTATGGTGTCCATTTCTCCTTGTTCTATGATGTGTATGTGGATTATGTATTGTGTAGTGCATGAGCCTTGTGTGGAATTGTGTGGGGCTCATGATTATTATTTATGGAGAGTGTGAGATGTGTGTTAGTTTGTGCTGAGTGTGTGGATTGTGAGGGTAAGTGTGTGTTTCGTGTGGGTCACACATGTGAGGTGGATAGGTTGTTATTTTTTTTAGGGTGAGGAGTTAAAAGTGTTATGAATTTGGTAATTTTTATCCTTTTTGGGAAAAAATTATCAACTAAAAGGAGGTGTATGGTACGGTAAATTAAATGAGCAAAATATTTTTTGGGAGGGTCAAAATTATGTATCTACATGTACGTGCCGCAAAACTAGTATATATATATATGTATGTGTATGTATATATATATGTATATGTACGTATATATCTATATGTACGTATGTATATATATATATATATATATATATATATATATATATAGATAGATAGATAGATAGATAGATAGATAGATAGATAGTATACATTCTTAAGGTGAGTTCATTTTGAGACTTTAAAAATGTATGTATACACCCTTATTTCTTGTCATATGCATGTAAAGAATGTCACGTTTTTAAAATAGTGGTAGAATTTTTCTATTTCTTTTGGTCATGATTTATTCTTATAGATATATAAATGAGTAATCATATCTTCGTTTACTGTAATATGGTTCGATTTGTTTGATGGTCTCAGGGATGATTATGGCAACAAGATCCTTCAGACTTATTTTTTTACTCCTTTGTTCACTGATCGTTTTATTAGCAAAAGTACACCAAATCAAAGGAAGACACATATTCTGATGAATACTTTGTTGAGAAAACAATCATTAAGAATGTTGTTTCTAAAGGAGCGGGTAATTCTTTCACTTATATAAGTCAAAGTCAACTAAACATTTATGATTTATTTTAGTTCATGAATTTCAAAATTTTCTTTTTCTTTTTAAACAGTCCAATATGAAATAGGATATTAATATTCTCTGAACTCATTTATATCCTATTTCAGAAGTGTGCTTTAGTGTTGTATCCTCATTCAAGATGCAGTTTGCTTGGATGGGACACCACCAGCATACTACATGTATAAAGGATTTGGAGAAGGTGCTGAAAACTGGATGATTCACCTCTCTGTAAGGCCTACTTATCACTAGGTTGATTCTAGTGATGTACTTTTTGAAGTGATAATTTTTTTTTCAAGGGTCTTAAACCTGAAGTTATATTCAGGGTAGCAAAATTAGTCCAAAAATATATAATCCTTGGCATTATAAGTTTGGAGGGGTAAATGGTTATCTAAATCAGTGGCGATGCCAGTTATGTAACAAATTAAATGGTGTATAAATTTTCTACTTGGTTGTGTTAAGAATGTACAAGATTAAATATACACTCATAAATCATAATACTAAGGTGTACAAGATTATATATACATTCATAAATAATTATAACATTTAACCTTTGTACCCCTTATAATTTTTTGATGGACAATGTGCATTGACCACCCTTTGCCTTACTTGACTCCACCCATGATCTATATATTAATTCAATTCATTTTTAAGATCCAATCAAAGTCCTTTAGATAAAATTCATATAAATTATATAAAATATTCATTCGATAGTATTTTCTTCTTGCTTACCAAACCAAACACCAAAAAATAAATATGAAAACCACTAGGAAAATATTTTTTTTTGTGCATTTTCTAGTAGAATTGTGATTTAATTTAGAATTATTATTGTTAGGGAGGAGGATAGTGTAAATATGTGAGAGAGTGACCAACATGGGTTGTGGAGTAGTGGTGGGACTACTACACCCTTAATTAGAGGTCTTGGGTTCGAGCCCTGGGTATGGAGAAAATTTTTTTGGGAGCGCTACCCCCAAAATGGGTCCTGCAGTGCGCTATTTGAATTAGTCAGGGCTCTAATATGGGTACCGAACATCAGGTGAAAAATCAAATAAAGAATGTTATGAGAGTGTTAGAATAGTTCAACGGGTTCCTTTGGTTCTTTAAAACATATGGGTCCATTCAAAATTAGCGGTCACTTCAGCAAAGAATAAAAGTGCTAATTCAGGTAAACACCAATTTTATTATTTTTTTTATCTGTGATGCTTTTGGTTACTTATTTCTATGATTGTTTGAGAAGCTACAACTCTAGAAGGAATTAACTAGTCACAAATAACCGCTTCTACGAGTGTCATAAGTGTTCTAGTTAGTAGGCGTAAATTAATTATCACTATGAAGAGATATTTTAATTCACACTTGTAGTTATGACAAGATATATAAGTGTAATTTGCAAAACTAATAGCCTTACAATGCAAAATGCGCAGGCTTGTTCAACTGGAAAAAGTCATGGTTGCATAATGTGATGGAGGAGCATTCATTAGAGATGTTGAAAGAGTTGATCCTGTATGTTATTATAAAGCAGTAAATTTTTTAATTTCATTCATACTTGCCATCTGGTTTTTGTTCTCGTTTTGAAAAACAAGGGGTTTAATAACTTAGTACACAATAAACATATAAAATTATGACTAAATCAACAATCTCTTCCAAATGAACGGGTATATAGCTAGGTACGTTTAATAACTTTATGATTTTGGGTGGTTTAATTAACAAAATAGTTAGTAAATGCATAAGTTTTGTATATTTATGTATACATATACATATAATATACATAATCAGTGTACATGCTTTGTATATTTAGATGTTCCATAATTAAAGAGTTAGTGAGAGTGGGGGAGTTACGTAATACATAATGAAAATATGAAATTTTCACCAAATCAACAATTTTCTCCTAAATGAAATGGTATATAGGTAGTACTTAAAATAAAATAAGGTTGATAATTTGAAATGGGCAACATAACATAAGTGGATGTTTTGGGCATACATATAAATTTAATATACAGAATCTTGTATATTTGGGTATGTTGGTAATTAAAGTGTGAATGGGCGGCGGGGGGTGGGGTGGGATATAATTACTCAACAATTTTCACAGTCAACAATTTCTTCCAAATGAATCGATATATAGTTTGTACAAAATAAGGTTGGTAATTGAAATGGGCAAGCATAATTGAGAATCATTAACTATTATACATTATTTGAGGTTGTACCTTCAGTTCACATTCTTACTTCTTTAGTCCTTTTTAGACTATTAATCTTCACTTCAGAGGTGCAAGGATTTTCTCTGCAGTAATAGAAAATTCTTTATCAAAAGGGTTAAAGGATTCCAAAAATGTATGTTAACTTAATTTACTCATGCACAGAGTAAATGAATATCATCTTAACATGATTTTTCCATGCTTTTAGGCATACTAATGTAAGGTTCTAGTAGCCCCTTCTTATTGACAGTTCTGTTGGTGCATATCCAACAATGTTATATAATACTCCTAGAACAAAATGATTGACTGATAGTGGCTATTTCATCAATGTGTATGATTTTTTTACGATGTTACATGATCAATTTTTGAAGATGACTCCATATGTGTAAGAATTACATTACGACTTCTTGTTCTTTTTTCAGCAAAAAAAGTCTTTAGAAGAGAATGAGCTTCGAACCAATTTATGAAGCACTTATTACTTTACATGTATAATCTTCTCCACGATCTCCTATTTTTGCGTGTTTCATTTTTCTTACTCAAATAACAATTCACATGATATAGTGCTGTCAAATAAGTGGGTCAAAATGAGTTAGTGAGTTAATATATGACCCATTTAACAGTTATTTGGACTGAAATGAATTGAATGAACTAATAGCTTTACTTACTGCTCATTTGAGTTGCCGGTATCTGCTAAAGTACTACCAAAATCATGCCTTCAAGAATGAAGTCGAAATTTGTACAAATTATTGCTAAATTAATTTTTCTTCATGTGCATTAATATTAATGTGTCAAAATAATTATTGAAAATCATTCCAATATACTTTGCAGTGTTTTTTCCCACAAAACATGCAACAAGATATCAAAACACCACTTTTTACTATCATGTTACCATTCGATATAGTACAGAAAAATTATTTATACATATTTGTCTTGTTTTATTTCTTTAGGTTCTAGCTTCGCGAACTATGCCTAATAAATTGTATTGCAGATTGAAACTATATTAGGAGATTATTACAATGCCATTAAATATAATAATTGGTCTGTCGGTCAAAAGAAAAAACCCAGAGGTTAGATTACAAACTAAATATTTTTTCAATGTCTAAATTTGCACTTATCTAATTATTGAAGTTTATTTATTTCAGGACTTTAATTGGAGTTCTTAACTAAGTTGCCTAGTGCAAGTGACCCAAAATCAAGATGAGCTTTCATTGACTCTCAATTTCATCATACTCGATTTGATAGTTACTGATATCCACATAATGTAAGTGTGTTCAATAATGTGGTATGACATTTTTTAGTGCTTTCACCTTGTCTTAAACAATATAAATTCTGCTCAAGCATCAACTTCCTAAATCATTCCTAGTCAAACAATGCCAAAGTGGAACATTTATTAATTATTAATTGAGGTTTTTATGTAGATAATGATAACGACATTTGGAGATCGGTACCTTGATAGACAATACTCTTATCTCATTGACAAACATGACTTGCCAATCCCATAAAATAAACTCCTTGAATCATGCTACAGGGTTGCTTAAACACATGGAGACTAAGAAATGACACGAAATATATGCGTTTCATATAAAAATCATGAATGGTTGTTCACTTGAATATATTAATTACTTGAATTACATGTATTTAAGAAAGTTATACATACATACATACATACACACACACACACACACACATATATATACTAGTTGAATATACGTGTTTTGCACGTGTGTCACATTAATTAATACTAATAAAGCTATGAGAAGAAGCAGGTATGTCACATTAATTAATACTAATAAAGCTATGATAAGAAATTAAAATAGTATAAAATTATACGGTATAAATGTAATATTAAATTACTTTCGTATAAATCAATATTATAATCTCTGACTATATGAGCATTATCATATCGTGTATATAATGAACACTTTTTTATCGATTAACTAAAAAATCTAACCCTTAAGGACCCACATTGAGAAGAAATATCTTATTGATTTGGTTATTGATTTAGTACAACAACAACATACCCAGTATAATTCCACCAAGCGGTGGTTATCGATTTAATATGTTTAGAAATTAAAAATTAATAAAATGAACCGATAATGCATAATACTGAACTATAAATCAAGCGATGATGGAATACCTTAGAAAGGAGTAAAACTTGTGGCAACAAAAAAGAGAATCATCGCTCTCGTAATATAAGTTTAAATTTTTAGGTAAGATAAGCATTTGATTTTTACTGCTACTTCATTCGGAGGCAACATGCCATTGTCAATTGTTGTTTACGTATGATTCATATACAATATTTAAACTTATCACTGATGATAATGAATAAAATAATACGACATCAATCATAATCAAAATAAAAAGAAAAGTATAGTAGAAGAAGCGGCGGCTTTTCTTTGTTAAAGTTTGATCAAAAATATTATATAAATAAAATTGTAGAATTTTTTTTTTATATATATAAAATAAAATTCTAATTGATTTAGAAGTCCAAAATATTTTCTTTAAAAAATAAATTATCTAAATATAATAGATTTTTATTTTTATTTAATAAATTATCTATCAATACTAAATAATATGGATTCCAATATAAGCTCACATATTTTTTATCTTTTTGTTTACTTTTTTTTCTTCAAGACGTGTTGCTTTTTTTTTTTTTCAACTCTATATGTCATCTTTTATGCAAATAAAATGGCCCATCAAAAAAAGTAAAACTAACTATCTTTAAAAAGGATACTTATTATTATCCATGTTTAAATATATTTACTTTTTTATATTAAAAAGGTATTACTCATCAAAAATATATATATTTACTTTCCATAAACAATGAATATAAAAGATTTAGTACATATAAGCTCTCAATATTAGTGTCATAATTAAATATTTATTTTTAAATGCTTGAAATGTGTTCTATACGTATATCTCGAGTCAATCAATAAAAGAATATATAAGAAATAAAATTATTAAAAAATATCAATTAACTTTAAAATAAAGAATCCATGAAAAGACTAACTTTGGCTTATATACAAAGAAAAATGAAAAAACAGATAGTCAAAAGGAGTTATATCCCAATTTTGAATAAAAAAACATGCTTGTAAGTTGCAAAACATCATTTTTTAGAGAAAGTTATTTTTAATTGACAATAGAAACTAAAATAACCTCTGAAAAGATTGTTTGAACATATTTTGTATGTATGATAACAATTGGATCCTGTATCCAAAAAAAATAAAAAATCATTGAAGTATATGAATAAACATAATGATGATATGCTAAATCTCATGATTTACCTACAATTAAAATAATTTCATATAAGCAAAAATTTAAAAGGAACTTCATATAACGAAGAAGGCTAGAAAAACTTAAAGAATCCAAGAAGAAAACGTTAATTAATCATTAATCAAAATCAAAACAAAACTAAGAATAAGAAGAAAATATAGAAGTAGAAGATATTTTTCTAGTAAAATTTGATCAAATAACTAATTAAATAGAATTGTAGACATTCTTTTTTTATATAAGGTAAAATTCTATTTGATTTAGAAGTGTTAAATATTATGAATTCTTATGTGAATAAAATATATTTTTTTCTTTCTATACATATGTTTTTTAAAAAAAGTATATTTTGGTTCCTAAAATTCTTCCATTGATAAATTAAATTTTTTCATTAATAAATTGGTACCTTTTATTTTCTTTCTTATTCATAACTATAATGTTTGGTTCTTCTTACAAAAAAACCATGTTTGGTTCTTAATTTTCTTTTTTTCCTTTTCATGGATAATTTTTTTTCCCAAAAAGTTGTGTAGGATTCCTAATTAAAAATTTGTCATATTACATTTAATTTCTTATAGTTATGTGATTCTTTATTATTTTTCTTTTTGTATCCTAAATATTTGAATAATAATTTCATGATAATTATTTTTTTAAAAAAAGTGAAAAGATGATTTTATCTATTGCAGGGTGTTTTAATGAAGGGCAAAAAGTTCAAATCACTTTTCTAAAGGTCTTCACACTTTTAATATTTTATAGATATATGAAGTTTTTGATAACTTTCATTATATTATAAAAAGATTAATTTGAAGTTAATAATAATTGTTAATGTTCGATACTTCTTGCCAAGTTCACGCATAATTGTTTAACGTTGATTCTTATGGAAAGGTTTATCATTTTGCATGATACAAGTTGCAGTGATCCTTATAGTGATGCTTATAATCTTCTATGTTTCGATCACTTTTTCCCAGCCTTAGGATTGCTTTAAGTTATTTATGAGTTATGAAAATGATTTGCATGGTCCCCGATGTTTTCAAGAGTGATTTATATGAGTTTGTTGTTTTGAAATAACCTTAAAGTGATTTATTTGGCTTCATTCAACATTTTTTGAATCGAATTTCGTATGGTGATTTCATTAATTTTATTAAATTTAGAATGTCAATTATGGGTAATAAGCATGGTTAGTTTGGGCCCCAAACCTTTATTTTACATTTTGACCTCTTAAATAAAAACTAGTCAAATTTAGCCAAAAAAGGTTTCGGGGACTGTTCATAGTAAACAATTTTTTTTTAAAACTCTGATGGTTCCATTGAGTTAAGATTGTCAAAATTAGCCAAGTAGCATTAATGGTTTATTTTTGTGGAGTCTCGAACAAATCCCGAGGGCCCGTTCGGAGAGTTTTGACTTATGTTTTTGTTGGTTTCAGCTATTGCTAGTGTAAGTTCCCCCTTCTTCACATTCTCAACCTCCTCTATCACATTTTAGATGCTCTGATACTTCTCCATTTACATTCACAACCTTATTTATCACATTCGCGAAGCTCTGATACTCCTCATTTCATATTCATGACCCTCATGTCGCATTTGTGTAAAACAAACATTTCCTACATCGTGATTTACAGTGGTAGGTACTGATGTGTCATGAAAGTATGACACATTAGATGCTTAAAACTATGAATATTTACAAGTGCGAAGGTATTTTGTGTAGACATGATGTATTTTGAGGTTCTTGCAGGTCAAACAAGTCCAAAGAAGGAAAGTGCAAAACCTTTGGACTTGAGGCATTCGACAACCTATTTCACAATTGTGGAATATAACCACTATCTTACCATGTCATCGTGGATGTATTCAGAGAAAGGAATCTTAGAACTTTATAGATGAAAGCTTCCCACGATTGTAGCTTGATGCCACGATCGTATAATTTGATCATGTGAAGCAGACCTACAACCAGTGCTACAAAATCTTAGTGTGAAAAAGTTCAAATGAGTGTCTCCCATAATCATGCCTGGAAGTTATGATCGTACCAAGATGTGAAGCAGACCTACAACCAGTGCTACAAAATCTTAGTGTGAAAAAGTTCAAATGAGTGTCTCCCATAATCATGCCTGGAAGTTATGATCGTACCAAGATATTGTGGGATAAAGATTCAAAATTGAGGTTCACAGGAGTTGAAGTACAAGAGGATCAGACGAGACGGTTCACTAATCATACAAAGGAACCACGAGGTAGTACTGAAGATCGTACCATTGAATACCTGAAGATGACAAAGTCCATCACCAACCTACAAGCACCAAGGACGATTGTGGGATCTAAAAATGGTTGTACCTTAACTTCATCCAAGATGGCCAACTCAACAAATCCTGTTATGTTTAGAATGAGTTTTATTTTATCTATAAATACTCTTATTCGTTCTTTTGCATTTTTTATGTAATATTATATTATTGTAAGGTTCTAAGATACATTCTTGGTCATGGAACTACAAACATCAACTTTTAGGATTTTAATTCAAAGTGAGATTTTTGAGTTTTTCATATTCTTATTTTAAGTTCATAATTATGTTTTCATATTAGAATACTTCTTGTGTTCTTGGAATTGCGTGTAGGTAAATTCCACAACTAGGGTTGTGGGAACCATGATGAATTAATGAAGTAGTGTCATAGTGTGGAGTGATCTCCAATAGGTGTTTATGCATACATTGTTGTTTCCTTAGGTTTGTATATTTTCTGGTGGTGTATAATGTTAAAACTCACCTTATCTTTACCCGAATGAAAGAAGAGTACATATGGTAAGAAGGGAATAAACAACAACCTCCACTTAAAAGGTTGATCCGATAATCTAGAATAATTAATCTTGGATCCAAGATAGGGATTAGTAGAGCAAGCTCGGGATAAGAGAACCTACCCGAGGATATTGGTTAGACAAGAGCATAAGGTTGTTCAAGGTATACATAACTTATCAATTTTGCATACCGAACATCTACGAAGAACCTCAAGAGTTATGAAGTTATTGGGAAACATAGTCCTACTGTCTCTCTTATACTAATTATGAATTCAACAAAGCAACACCTGCTACTATTGAATAATTTATTTACAAATACCTCATCTTTCATTGGATATTGTTATTGATTTTCTCGACTACACATTGAATGATATTCTAACCTATTTCCAATGGGATCGACCACAACCTTGGTTGGGTTCTATATTAGACAACGACCACTTTATACTTCATTGCGAGGTGTAATTTGAGTGATACTAAATTTTGGTGCCATTGTTGGAGGTACTATTATGGAGTTGATTTGATTATGTTTATTGGGGTTGGTGGTTGTTGTTTCCTTATTTTACTTTTCTATTGTTTTTAGGTCACACACCTAGTCAAGGAAATCCCCTAATTCCACTTGATATGGAGTTTTAGAGAACTCTAAGAACTAATTGAAGAATGGTGAATAGAGAAGTTCATAATCAAGGAGCCCTTCTCGAGGGCGTTCTGAGGTTGCAATCTTGAATCAGCCATCACATCAGCATGATGATCATGAAACTACAAAAGACATCACTGTTCGATTGATGGCTGAAGAGAATGCTAGGTAAAAAGCTACCAGGCAGGTAGATTGGGAAGAAAAGGCTAGACAAGATGATGTAAACCATCTAGCTACACTTAAAAAAGGGACATGCAAAGAATGAAGGAGGGTAACAACCCCTACAATAGTATCTCCCCCATTATTAAGATCTCTAAGAAGGTTTAGATTATTTGGTGCCGGCTGAAACAAGTGTTATTATCCCACTAGAATTGACTTCAGGGACTAAGTTTGACATTAATAATGCCATGATTTACTTTCTAAACTTGAAGAAGGTATTCTCAGGCTTTCTTACTAATGACACAAAAATACATGTGTGAACTTAGTGGCGATTTCCAGTTTCTATAATCTCACTGGAGTGAATCATGAGGCGATTAGTTTAATGTTTTTTCCTTTCCCCCTGATGGTCCATCACTACTTGAAGTGAGTTGAGGACTCACTAGTAGGACCTATTTTTTCCACCTTCCAAAATATTGCAGTTGAAGGATGAGATTTGCAAATTTAGATAGTTGTATTTGGAGGCACTATATGAGACTTAGTTGAGGTTCAAGAAGAAGAAGCTGAATGTTCTAAATCATAGGACGGTAGGAAAAAGCTTTTCGAGATCTCTTACAAACCTTGAATTCAAACACCAAAGTTGTAGCAGACACTATCATTGTTGGAGCATTCATAAGTATACGTTAGAATCATGCTTCTGATATCCTAGACCGAATTATAATCAACCAAGGGTAGCACACTTGATATGCGGATAGAATCATAGGCACTTATGAAATTTAAGCACCCACTGTGCATAGAGCATTAGATGAGATAGTAGCTCAAGAGGTAGCACAACTGAGGATTGAGATTGGGTTTCTTACAAAACAATTTTCTATAGTAGGGTAGAAAAGGTGAATGTGGTTGGTTTACAAGGTAAGACATCTAGGCGTAGAAATTCATATTCAGAAAAAGAGGCAAAGTATCTTAACATAAAGGTGCCATACTTTTTTAGCCAAGAGCCAAGGGTCTAACCAATATAATTGAAACTCTAGGTAAGGAAATCAAGGTCAAAACTTCTATGGAAATAACAATTACAATAAGTCTGGGTGTAGAGATAGGAGTAGGGATCGAGATGGTGATTGGAGGAGAAAACATAACTATAAGGATTAGAGTGGCCTTTATGTTCAACCTAGAAACTGTGATGTTGGTTCAAGAAATTTGAGGATGGAAGAAATGCATTCAAAGGTTATGAAAGGGGTAGAGAATATGGAAGACTAACATACGAAAATTAACTGATATTTTGGGAATGAATCAAAAGGTTGCTTCGTATTCTACTACCATAAAATAAATTTAGCAATAGCTTGGTCAAACTTCTATGGTGTTAAATCAATGTCAAAAAGGTACTCTTCTAAGAAACACCATCTAGAACCTAAAAAATAATGATCATCACTTTATTATAACTATGAGTAGTGGCAAGATGACCATTGAACTACCTATGTCCATGATTATTGATAATAAGGTGGAATTAATAGTCATAGATAATGAGAATGCTGTCGAATCTGAAAACTTAGTGGTGGAAGAGAATGCACCTAAAAATCTTCTAGTTGATGATCATGAGGCAAAAACAAGAAATGGAAAAGACAAGGTGGTCTCAAGATAATTAACTCTCATTCCAAAACCTCATCCTCCTCTTCTGCAAATACTAAAGAAGAAGGATAAAGAGGAAAAATACCAAAAGTTTATTTCTATGCCGAAGGATTTGATGGTGAACATCCTTCTAGTTGAGTCCCTTGAAAAAATTTCATGTTAAGTTTATGAAGGACTTGGTAATCAAGAGGATAATAAAGTATAATCCTATTGGCAGTGTGCACCATTGTATTGCAATAGCCTCTAGATCTTTGGTTAAGAAAAAAAACCTGGAGCGTTCATAATCCCATGCATTATTAGGTCTTTTAACTTTGCAAAAGCTTTATGTGACTTAGGTGATAACATTAATTTGATGTCAGTAGCAACTTATAGATAGTTGGGGAGGGGGTCACCAAAATTTACTTTAATGAGATTTCTTATGGTAGAACACACTATGAAGAAGCCAGTTGGAATATTGTGTGATGTTTTTTGTGAGGGTTGCATCCTTCATCTTTCTTGTTGATTTTTTCATCGTTGATTGTGAGGTTTTCATAATTTTGGGGAGACAATTCCTTACGATTGTGCATTGAATGATATGGAGATTGGGCAAATAAAGTGTTGAACAATGAACATGTTAGCTTTAATGTGTTTCAGTGCATGCAGCAACCAAAGAATATGCTTGTGAATTTTTTGTAGATAGAGTCGAAGAAGTTGATTTTATAACTCATATTGAGTAGAGTCATAGAGTCGAAACCCTTATAACAATAATTATGAATTTTGAATTAGATGATATTAAGGGTTATGATGAGATGGTTAGAGTACTTAAAGCTAGGGGTTCATACAGTTATGCTTTAAACAAGTTAGATCTTGATTTGAAGAATAGAGTAACCCTATCAGCTCGACCTTCTATTGAGAGGCCTCTAGTCTAGGAGGTCAAAGCTCTTCTGTCTTATCTGAATTATGCATCTTAGGATATAACAATGCTTTGCTAGTTAGTTATAGCAGATTTAGTAAATTAGAAAGTTGAGGCTTTGGTTTCAGCTTTAAAGAGGTTCAAGAGGTCCTTAGATGGTTTGTTGTTGATATCATTGTGATTTTTCTTGGAATTTTATGCATAAAATCAAACTTGATGCAGATCTTATGCCTAGTATTAAAGATCAACATATATTGAATCCTCTTATGCAAGAGGTAGTGAAGAAGGAAATCATCAAGTGGTTGGATGTGAGTGTGGTATATTCGATTGCATAAAGCAAGTGGGTGAGCTTGGTCCTATGTGCACCAAAGAAGGCTGGAATTACTGTGGTTCCAAATGAGAAGAATGGGTTTATTTCTATGAGGGTAGTCACTGGGTGAAATATTTGCATAGATTTTAAGAAGTTGAATTCATGGATAAAGAAGGATCACTTTCTAATGTATTTCATAAATCAGATGTGTCACAACCCGAACTAGGGTCTGAACATGATATGTATCTCAAGTACACCATGGAACGGAGACTACCCCCTGTACCTAATCAAAACACCACACACTGCTCAACAGTGGTTGAATTCCTGACATATAACAAGATAGCAGAAGATACACTTAAAGAAATTTAAGACATGTCTATAACTGATAATCGGTAACTGAATAAAAACAATGAACCAACATCACCATCCAAGTCCATAATAATCCACAAAGCCTTATATTAAAACCAAAATCAATAAAGTTTTGGGACATGCCCCCGACTCTGACAGTGAAAATGACAATATTAATGATAATATGAACTCTCAATTCTAATCTATGAATGAAAACTAATGAAATGTCCATGTCTTTCGGGGAATGAAAGCTCACCACTCCACTACCAATGATCGCTGAACCGAGCCGATCCACCTAGCACTACACAAAAAAAGTAGAAGTATCTTCGGTGCCTGCATCACTTGGGGATACAAAGTTCAGAGACGGTTAGTGGGTTGAGCGCTAGCATGTAACCTAGGGATAGGGGATAAAATAAAGCAAAGTCAAGCCCAATTTAAATCCATGTGAACATTATCATATACATACATAAATAATATGTTGGGAAAGGTCAAATGACTTATCATGAACATTAAAATTTTAGACTAGATTGTGTAGCTCAACCATCATAACATAAGAAGGCACCCACGGGTTATATAGGTCCAACTCTCCCCCAGCTGGAAGGGCCCCAATGCAAGTAGCCACATAAACCAGAAGATGTACATATGTACCATAGAGAACTCAAACCACCTAGAATACTAAGGTGAATTAAACACCCAATCATGTAATATAATAGAGGGGACTCAAACCTTTCAATCATATAATAATAATAAGGGAGATTCGAACCACCCAGCCATTTAGACCCCCACACCGGCAACCGCAATTTCTAGCATTGGTCTCTTGGAATCTACACTTTCATGACTCAGCTACACAACCCTCATTAAAGCCTAATTAAATAATTTATCACACACTCCCATTCATTGAACAATAATACACACTTAGACATACATCGTTGGTATCGTCTACCAACTACACTTGCAAGGTAACATCAACATGCCAAACCAATTATCATTACTTAGGGAATTCATAACCACCTTGATTTAAATAAATTAGCTTGAGGAATTACACAACACCATAAAGTTCAATTCAAAATCATTATGCTTCATTAACATTTCATATTAGGCAATAGTTCAAGAGTAGTTCAATGCACATACTTTTTATATTCAAATCTAGTTTCACAATATGGTGTTGAGGTCATTACCTTTTCAGTTGTCAATATTCAAAAATTGGGGGAAATAAAAATCCCCTAATTTATTCACCATACCCATGCACCCCACAAGTTCAAAACCATAATTAAAGCATTAACAATCATATGTAAACCATGGAAAAACATTGTTCAAACACAAACATTCAAAACCCTCAACCCATGTTCCAAAACCAACATAAAAAATCTATGAATAATACTTTAAAATACATGATTGTAGTAAAGTAATAATTAGGAAAGAGTAACATGGCTGAAATACCCAAGATTATGGAGAGAATTCAAACCTTTAAGCTTTACTTAACCCACTTCTTGGAAACCCTAAGTATTGATGCTTGAGAGAATTTGAGGGATAAGGGAGTGTATTTGATGTGTATTATGGATGAAAATAGGGTCCCAAGTATGCTTATAGGTTGTGAGTTATTATTGGAATAAGAGGTAAATGTCTATAATACCATCATTAAAAAGATGGAAAATAAATCGTCTGTCATTAAGGGTGACCTTACGGTTTGGGTATGATTTTGGTCCTTATGACTCGTAATGATATCCTACGACTCATAGGGTGAGTCGTAGTGGGGACAGTCAAGATAAAATTTTAGAAACTTTCAAGGACCAAAAATTTAGGGTGTTGCATATTCCCCTCTTAGGATCATTTATCCTCGAATGATAGGAGAAGGCATTCATTAACACGATTTGAGTTTGAACACAACCACACTTACCTTTAACAAAGACTAAAAACAAAGATATCAAGGAAATCACAATTTCCTTTAACAATGTCAAAAAACAAAGATGTTAAGGCTTATATATACCCCATGCACGATTATCCGGAGCGGGAAACAAGACCAGATACTTGGACTTTATGTTCTCTTCAGCTTCCTGAGTGGCGTCTTCAACCTTTTGGTTCCTCTATAGAACCTTTACCAAAGCCACATCCTTAGTTCGCAACCGACAGACTTGTCAATCCAAAATCTCAATTGGGGCTTCCTCATAGGACAAGGAATCAAAAATACACACATCTTCCAAAGAAACCACCAAAGAAGGATCACCCACATACTTCCTTAATATTGAAACATGACAGGCCGAACAAATAGAACTCAAAATCGAACGCAAATTCAACTCATAAGCCACATTTCCCACTTGTCTCAAAATATGAAACGGACTAACATACCGAGGACTGAGATTTCCCTTCTTTCAAAACGGAATGACTCCTTCATAGGAGATACCTTCATAAACATAAAATATTCCATATTAAACTCCAAATCTCTTTACCTTACATCTGCATAGAACTTTTGGCGACCTTGGGCGGTCTTAAGCCTATCGCGAATCAATTTCACCTTCTCAATAGCTTGATGGACCAAATCGGGACCATATAACTTATTCTCACTAACCTCTAACCACCCAATAGGAAACCTACCCCTCCTGCCATACAAATCCTTAAATGGAGCCATTCTTATACTAGAATGATAGCTATTATTATACGCAAACTCAATGAGTGCCAAATGGTCAACCCAACTACCACCAAAATCAATCACACAAGACCTTAGCATATCTAGCAAAGTCTGTATCGTTCTTTCCGCTTGTCCATCCATCTAAGGGCGAAAAATGATGCTAAGGTTCACCTAAGTCCCCAGACCTTTTTGAAAAGAATACGAAAAGTGATATGAGAACTAACTACCTTGATCAGATGTGATGGAAGCTGGAGCACCATGAAACTTCACGATCTCATCAATAAAGATCTTAGCATAATCCTCCATGAAATAATTAGTCCTCACTGGAAAGAAGTGAGTGGACTTAGTCATCCTATCCGAGATGATCCAAATAGAATAAAATTGATGACGGGTTCGCAGAAGACCAGTAATGAAATCCATATTAATCACTTCCCATTTCCAGACGGGTAATTTTATCTCTCAAGACAACCACCAAGCCTCAAGTTCTCTACCTAAAACTTATCCATAAAATTGGCCACGTCCCTGTTCAAGTTATTTCACTAATAAATTTCTCTTATGTCATGATACATCTTTGTCAAACTAGGATAAATAGTATACCTTGACTCATGACCTTCAGCCAAAATCCTCTCTAATAGCTCATCAATATCTTGAACATATAACCTGCCTTGGTACCTCATGATACCATCACCGCCAATCACGAAAGAGGTCATCATTTGGTGACCCACATCATCCTTGATTTGCATCAAGATAGGGTTCAAGATTTGTTTCTCCTTCACCTTAGCACCAATATATGACTTCACCATCTCTTGCATAATCACAACGCCATCCTCAGAGTCTAATAGATGAACTCCATGATTAGCGACACAGTGAATATCCTTCGTTGGTCTATGTTTCTTCTCATCTACATAAGATAAGCTTCCCATGGATAATATACTAAGAGCATAAACAACCATGTTAGGTTTCCCTAGATGATAATGGAGACTCATGTCACAGTCTTGAAGAAACTCAAGCCATCTTCTTTTCCTGAGGGTCAACTCCTTCTGGGTGAACATAAGCTGTAAACTCTTATGGTCCAATAAAATGTCAACATGGACTCCATACAAATAGTGATGCCAAATCTTTAAAGCAAAGACCATAGGCAACAATTCTAAATCAGGAGTTGTATAGTTCTTATCGTGTACCTTCAACTGCCTAGAAGAATATGCAACCACCTTGCTATGATGCATCAACACACATCTCAGTCCTACCCAAAATGCATCATAATAAATAAAAAAACCATCAGAACCCTCAGATAGAGTCAAAACCAGAGCCAAAGTTAACTTATGTTTCAACTTCTCGAAACTACCCTCACAAGCATCCGAACACAAGAACTTCACCTTCTTCTGAGTCAACTTAGTCAATGGGGAAGCAATAGAAAAGAAGATTTCCACAAACCTTCTATAATAACCACCTAAACCCAAGAAGCTCCAAATATCAGTTGGAGTCGTGGGTCTAGGCCACTTCTTAACCACCACAGCTTTCTGAAGATCCACCACAATCCCTTCACTAGAAACAATATGAGCGAGATAGGTAATAATATTTAACCAGAACTCATACTTTGAGAACTTCGCATACAACCACTGATCCTTCAAGGTTTATAACACAAGGTAGAGATGATCGGCATGATCTGCTCCACTCTTAGAATACACTAAAATATTATCAATAAATAGAATTATGAACAAATCCAAGAACTAACAAAATACCTAGTTCATAAGATTCTTAAATATTGTCTGGGCATTAGTCAAACCAAAGGACATCACCAAAAACTCAAAATGACCATGCTGGGTTCGGAAAGCAGTCTTAGGGATATCCACTTCCCTCATCTCCAACTAATGGTAACCTGACAGAAGATCAATCTTGGAGAAGTAATTAGCACCTTGAAGCTGATCAAAGAGATCATCAATCCTAGGAAGTGAATACTTATTCTTCACAGTCACCTGATTTAATTGGCGGTAACCTATATACATCTGACGGGACCGATCCTTCTTACAGACGAAGAGAATAGAAGCAACCTAGGGAGAAACACTAGGGCAAATAAAACCATTTTCTAAAAGATCTTTCAACTTCTCCTTAAGTTTCTTCCACTTAGTCAGAGCCATTCTGTAAGGAAGAATAAAAATCGGATGAGTTTCTGAAAGAAGATCAATTCCAAAATTAATTCTTTATTGGGAGGAACACAAGGAAGATCATCAGGAAACACCTCAAGAAATTCATAGACCACAGGGATAGACTGCAAAAAAAGACCTTTGGTTCTAGAATACTTAACAAGCACTAAATGATATAGGCATCCCTTGGAAATCAATTTCTGGGTTCTAAGATATGAAATTAACCTTCCCTTATGCACTAGGTTCTACCTTCCTACTCGATCATTGGATCATTAGCAAAGTGGAAATTGACCCTTCGGGTCCGATAATCAAGATATGCATAGCAATAATGCAGCTATTCCATACCCCAAATCATATAAAATTCTTACATGTCCAACACTATCAGATCCACCAAGGTCTCTCTCCCACTAACTGACATCACACAACCCCTATAGACTCTTCTAGCCATAATGGAGTCAACCACTGTAGTGGACAGAAAGACGGGATCCAGAATACACTCAGGATTAAAACCAAAATGAATTTTCATATAAGGGGTCATGTAAGACACTGTAGATTCGGGATTAAGTAGGCAACATATATCATGAGAGCAAAGTTTGAGCATACTGATAACAACATTAAGAGAAGCCTTAGAATCCTGGAAAGTGGGAAGAGCGTATAGACAGTTTCGACCAATCTGGAGCCAAAAGCAGAAGTATCACCCTTTAGTGCAGGAGCTGATGATGTAGTAACAGAGATCTTAATTTCCCCAGAAGCAGCCCTAGAAGGATAATCCCTCTGCATATGACCAATCTGACCATATTTAAAGATCTTGTTCCTCCCCTCTACACAAACATCAGAAGCACCTGAGTATAAAATCTACAAGGTGATATCATGGAGTTGATTGGGCCTTACTAGCCTGAGGCTGGGCACCCTATACCCTGGGACCAATATTATTTTGAAAATAATGATCACCCGATGGCTTCAGATAAAGATCACTACCCGTAGAGTAGGAACCTGAATTTCCCTACTTCTTCTTAGACCATTTTCCACCATATCTACCACTCTATTGCTAATCTCCAATGCTAATTTGAATATCAAAACTTCTTATTCTGCATTTTAATCACCTCTGTCTGGCTCTTTTTTCCCTCTTCCATTTATTGCATATACAAAACAAGTCTAGAGATGTCCATATCCTTGTTCAACATGGCATCCTTGCTTTCCAAGATTAAATTATGGGACAACCCAAAAAAAAACTTTCTTATTCTAGCCATCATGCTAGACACGAATTTTGGAGCATAACATGACAGCTGTTGAAACTTCAAGGCATACTCCTCTACTGTCATTCCTGACTTGCTTCAAATTCACACATTTCTCAGCCATTATCTCCATCAACTCCTGAGGAAAGAAGCGATCAAGAAAAGCAGTAGAGAAGTTTCCTATAAAGTAAACTCAGCACCATCACAATTAGACTGGTCCTATTCCTCATACCACTGATACCCACATCCTTTAATTGATAAGCAGTGAACTCCACACCCTTTACACCAGTAATATATCTCATACTAAAAATTTTTTCTATCTCATCAATAAAATTTTGAGGATCATTCTCAACTTTAGAACCAGTGAAAGTAGGAGGACTCAACCTACAAAATTGGCTAACTCTAGTGACCTCAAAAGATGGAGCAACAGAAGCAACACACTCGGTCTGAGAGGCCACCAACTGAGTAAGCAAATAAATGACTAGAAAAACTCAGCATTAAGCATACTAACTTAAGGTGTTCGAGAAGGGCTAGGGGGAACTGGTGGAACTCCACTAGGGTAATCAGAAGCAGTGGCCCTAGATCGGGTCTGAACTTTTTAAGTAGGATGAGCTCCATCCACATTGTCCTCAGACGGGATAAAAGAGTTTCCACGGGCATCAGATCTTCTGGGAGGCATGATCTAAAAGCCGAACATACAAAAATTAGAGGAGATTTCAATATCTTAGACTCTATAGCCCTAAATAGTATAAAAAGAAAGGGAAATATTCCTAAATTCCTCATAGCATCTCCCTTATAAGTGTCGTGCGCTACATACCCATAGAAGATACTCTACTTGACACAGCTTTATGGACACCAATTAACACCAAACCTAGGCTCTAATACCAACTTGGTCCTGACCCAAACCAGGGCCTGTCCATGACGGGTATCTCAAGTCCACCATGGATCGAAGACCACCCATTGTACCTAACCAAAACACCATACACTGCTCAACAGTGGTTGAATTCCAAACATATAACAAGATAACAGAAGATAAGCCTAAAGACATTTAAGACATGCCTATAACTGATAACTAGTAACCGACAAATAACAACCAACCAACATCACTACCCAAGTCCACAGTAATCTACAAAGCCTTTTATAAAATTTAAAATCAATAAAGAGTCGGGACATGCCCCGGCTCTGATAGTGACAATGTCAATGTTAATGAAAATTTGAACTCTCAATTCTGATCTATGAATGAAAACTGATAAAATTTTTAAGTCTTTTGGAGAATGGAAGCTCACCACTTCACCACCAATGATCGAAGAATACAGTTGATCCACCTAACACTATGCAGAAAAGGTAGAAACATTTCTTGTACCTGCGTTGCATGGGGATACAATAACTGGTAATGGTTAATGGGTTGAGCACTATCGTATAACTCAGGGATATGAGATAAAATAAAGCCAAGTCCAGCCTAATTTAAATCCATATGAACATCAGCATGTACATATATAAATAATATCTCGGGAAAGGAAACAAGGCTTAGCATGCACATAAAAATTCTAGCCTGGATTGTGTGTCTCAACCGTCATATCCTAAGAAGGCACCATGGGATACATAGGCCCAGTTCTCCCCCAGTTGGAAGGTCCCCAGTGCGTGTAGCCACATGAACCAGAGGATGTACAGATGTACCAAAGGGGACTGTACATATGTACCAAAGGGGACTCAAACCACTTGACATACAAAGGTTAAGCACCCAATCATGTAATGTAATATGGGGGAATCAAACCTTCAAACCATATAATAATTGACATAAACCGACCCCAGGCCTTGTCTTAATGGGAGACTTCCATATTCTCCACAAGCATGACCATTTAGCCTTTAACCTTTTTAAACTATTTAAGCCATGCATAAATCCTTTGTCTAATTTAAAACATGTAAGAGTTCCACTAAAAGAAGTCAATGCAAAGAACATATCTTTATAAGCATTTTATCAAACACCTTGGGGGCATAATATAATCAAAACCAATTCCAAAGACCATTAAACCATTACCATTCAATCCAATTGTCTAAATCCACAATTGCTGCATAAAAAAGGCATAATTAAAACCATAGTAAACCATAACCAAGCATTCAATACTAAACCCCCCAAATAATAGTTGAAAACCATAATCACGAAATAGTAAGACAATGAAATCAATCATATAAACCATTTTAGTTGAAATTACTATAAGGGAAGAGAACCGTGCCTTATACTGAAGAATTAATGGAAAGAAATAACCAATATAACCCCCAAAGCAATTCGCAAGATAAAACCCTAGCCTTCTTGCCCCAAAAGCTATTGAGAGAATTATGAAGTGTTTTGGAATAGTTTCTTATTGCTACTGAATAGAATAATAGGGTAAATAACTTCCTAAGTGAATTAGAAGTTATGGGTCCTAATTAGAGTAAGCAGGGAATATCCAGAATACCCCCACTTAAATCCCTTAAAACCTGTCACAGGGATACGGCTGACCCATATGAGCCGTACCCTCCTATATGATCAGTATCTACCACTTGTATCCAAGCCTCAATCCTTAGATTAAACACTGTCTAGTATATGAATCATCCAATCATTCTTAAACACAACATACAATTCATACCCATAACCCATATCCATGGGAAAATAAAAAACTAGAAGGACCAAACACTTCTTACAATACGAGTCCTAATACGACTCGTACCAAACTCTTACTACTCACACCTCTAAGTCGTACCCATTCCAGTGACTAAAACTATCCCACCAACTAACATTGGTCAGCATACAATAGGACCTTACCACTCGTACCCCAGTATATGGCTAATACCCATGAGTCGTATTAGGTCCAGATAATGGATTTCCAAGAAATTTTCTAAGGGTCAAAACCTAGGATGTTTTAGTCTCCCCCACTAGAAACATTCATCCTTGAATGACACATAAGGTAGGGGTAACCATACATAGAGCCATTTGTATTATCTAACATCCCTTTAGCAATGTTTGAAATCAAAGAGGCAAAGATGTTAAACTTTCCTTTAAAAACTCAAAAAATAAAGATATGTTCAAGACATATACCTTTTACATGAATACCAGGAGCGGAAAAAAAATGCGGATACTTGGACTTCATGTCCCCTTCCACTTCCTGAGTAGCTCCTTCCACCTTATGGTTCCGCCATAAAACATTAACCGAAGCCACATCCTTGGTATGCAACTGATGAACTTGCCAATCTAAAATCTCAATCGGGACCTCTTCATAAGAAAGAGAATCCAAAATACCCAATCTTTCCAAAGGAACAATCGAAGAACGATCACCAAGACACTTTCTCTAATATAAACATAAAAGACAAGATGAACCAAACTTAACCTAGATGGCAACTCCAAATCATAAGAAACATTGCCAACTCTCCGCAAAATCACATAAGGACCAATGAACCGAGGACTGAGTATCCTCTTTTTGGAAAACCGTACCACTCCCTTCATTGGAGATATCTAGAGGAACACCCGATGCCCGACCTCAAACTCAAAGTCTCTACACCTTACATCCGCATAAGACTTTTAGTGACTTTGGGAAGCTTTAAGCCTATCCAAAATCACCTTGACCTTCTCTATCGCCTGATAAACCAAATTCGAACCAAACATATCCACCTCCCTAAGCTCAAACCTTCCCATAGGAGATCTATACCTCCTACCATACAATGAATCAAAAGAAGTTATACCAATACTATAATGATAGTTATTGTTGTAAGAAAACTCCAGCAAAGGTAGATGATCAATCCAATTGCTACGGTAATCAATCACACTGGCCCGAAGCATATCTTCCAATGTCTGAATAGTTCTCTTAACTTGCCCATTCGATTGCAGATGAAAAGTAGTACTCAGGCTAACCTTAGTCCCCAAACCTTTCTGGAAATACCGCCAGAAATGAGATGTAAACTGCATACCATGTTCAGAGATAATTGAAATAGGTACCCCATGCAGCTTCATAATCTCCTGTAGATACAATCATGCATAATCCTTCACCAAAAAGGTAGTTCGCACTGGCAAGAAAGGAGTAGACTTAGTCATCCTATCCATGATGACCTAAATTGAATCATACTTATTCTAAGACAAAGGAATACTGGTAACAAAGTCCATATTTATCACTTCCCTCATCTATTCAGGCAAATCAATTTCTTAATATAACCCTCCCGACCTCATGTGCTCAACCTGAACCTATTGACACACTATGCACTTCGCCATATAATCAGCCACATCTCTCTTCATGTCATTCCACCAGTAGATCTCCTTAAGATCATGATACATCTTAGTCAATCTCGAATGAACAACATAGCATGACTCATGCGCTTCAGCCAAAATCCTTTATCCCAGTTTATTGGTATTCATGAATACACAACCTCCCTTGGTACTGTAAAGTACCATCACCATTAATCTAAAACACCACTACCTTTTGCCTACCAACATCAGTCTATATTTTCTTCAAGATAGCATCTAGTACTTGCTTCTCTTTAATCTCTGCACTAAGCGATGACTGAACCACTTTTTGTGCCATCACACCACCATCCTTAGAGTCCAAGAGGCAAACTCTAAGATTAGCCTAGCGATGAATATGCTTCATTAATTCCTGCTTGACTTCCTCCACGTGAGCAAAACTACCCATGGACAACTTATTAAGAGCATCAACAACCATATTAGGCTTACTTGGGTGGTAGTGAAGACTCATATCATAATCCGTAAGAAGCTCAAGCCACCTCCTTTGCCTGAGATTAAGCTCATTCTGAGTGAACACATACTAAAGACTTTTGTGATCAAAAAAGATATCCATATGAACACCGTACAAATAATGCCTCTATATTTTCAAAGCAAACATAACCGCCAAAAACTCCAAATCATGAGTAGGATAATTCCTCTCATGTACCTTCAACTGCCTGGAAGCATAGGCAATCACCTTCCTATTCTGCATAAAAACACAACCAAGACCTACCCAAGATGCATCTCAATAAACCATAAACCCATTATTGTCTTCTACCAAGGTCAGGATTTGAGCCAAAGTTAAATTATTCTTCAACTTCTCAAAATTATTCTTCAACTTCTCAAAACTCCCTTCACAAGCATCCAACCAAGAAACCTTAACCTTGTAACTTAGTCAAAGGAGAAGCGATTGAAGAAAAGCTTTCCATAAACCGCCTATAATACATGGCTAAACCCAAGAAGCTCTGAATATCAGATGAAGTCGTAGGCTTACGCCACCTCTTCGCCACAACAACCTTCTGCAGATCCACTATAATCCCTTTACTAGAAATAATATGGCCCAAGAAAGTCACAACGTTTAACCACACTTAGTGAACTTGGCATACAACTATTGTTTCTTAAGGTCTTTAAAACCACACGAAGGTGATTAGAATGATCCACCTCACTCTTTAAATAAACTCAAATGTCATCAACAAACACAATGATGAAGAGATCCAATTACTCTCCAAATACCCTGTTCATCAAGTCCATAAATGTGCCAGAGTATTAGTCAACCCAAACGACATCACCAAGAACTAAATATGTCCATACCGAGTATGAAATGTTATCTTAGGGATATCCACCTCCCAAAACTTAAGCTGATGGTACCCATACTAAAGATTTATCTTAGAGAAGAACTAGCCACCCTGTAACTGGTCAAATAAATCATCTATCTAGGGAAGAGGGTACTTGTTCTTCACAGTCACCTTGTTCAGCTGCCTGTACTTAATGCACATCTTAATGTAACCATCCTTATTGTACACAAACAACATCGGTGCACCCCATGTAGAAACACTAGGACAAATAAACCCCTTATCAGAAGATCCTTAAGTTGATTCTTGAGTTCCCTCAACTCAGCTGGAGCCATTTTACACGGAGGAACAGAAATTGGACGAATGTTCGAAAGTAAATCAATACCAAACTCTATTTTCTTATCTAGAGAAACACCAGGAAGACAATCCAGAAAGAGCTCTAGAAACTCATTAACCATAGGGACCAAAGACAAAGAGGGACCTTTTGAGTTAGAGTCTTTAATCTGAACCAAGTGATAGAGACAAACCTTAGAGATTAACCTCCAAGCTCTAAGATAAGAAATAAACCTCCCTCTAGGAGCTAAGGAACTACCTTTCTATTGTATTACCGGTTCACCAAGAAACTTAAAGATAACCCTACGAGTTCGACAAACCATAAAAGCATAACAAGAATGTAACCAATCCATAACAAGGATTACATCAAAATCTACCATATCAAACTCAAATAGATCCACCAAGGTCTGCTTGCCACCAACATCTACCATACACCTCTATAGGCTCTCTTAGCGATAACTGAGTCACCTACTTAGGTAGAAACAGAAAAAAGATCCAAGATAGCATTCGGATCGAAACCAAAAGGCACAACCATATATAAAGTCACATAAGAAAGAGTGGACCTTGGATCAAGCAAACAATATACATCACTAGAGAAAAGTTGTAATGTACCAGTAACGGTATCAGATGATGCCTCAGATTCCTATCGATACTCTAAAGCATACAACCTATTCCAACCAATAATAGAACCAGGAGCAGTAATAGAAGCAAATGCCACCCCACCAGGTTTAGGAATAGAAGATGAAGCCACAGAAATCTTATTCGCCCCCATAGCAACCTTATTGACTGGATAATCCCTGAGCCGATGGCCTACCTAGCCATGCTTGAAGCACTTGTCCTTTCCTTTCTTGCAATAACCCCAGTGAGAAAAACCATAAAATAAAAAACAAGGACACAAAAAAACTGACTAACCTCTACTTTCCTGAGATTGGGCAACCTGTGCTCAAGAATTGTTACCACCTTGATAAAGCCTGTCTCTTGACTAATAAAGAGAACTAGTATAAAAGGAGCTTGAACTCCCCCACTTCTTTTACTTCCACTTTTCACCAACCCTACCACCCAAAATGTAGTAGGATGGAATAACTGACAATATCATCTAATGATATCAACCCAACAACTTATTCTAATGCCAAGGACAACACCAATACTGATACTACCCATACAAACCTCGAGAAGTACCACAAAGTCTCTATCCAAAAGAGTAAATAAATTTGGTTGGTATATGCCCCCAACCATGGCCAAAACCAATATCTAAAATTAAAAAAATGTCTAAAGAAATCTATTACATGAAATAATGACTTCTAAAAGTATGAAAGCTCACCACTTCAGTCTAAACACTGATACAGAATCTGCGTACTAAATAGAAGGAGTAGAATAGCCAGGTCCTTCATAGCATAGGTATGCAGCCGCTAGTAGATGGGGTTAGTGAGTGAACACTAGCATGAATATCAAGATAAGAATAAAATAATGCCAGTCATAAAACCAAGTAAAATTATCCATAACACATACAACCATACATATATAAGTACCAAGTTTAGCATACACTTAAAACCTTTACCTGGACTGTGTAGCTTTGGTGTCCTAACCACCTATAGGTCATTTGGGTTTAGCTCTCCCTATTGAAAGGGCCCAGTGCATGTAACCGCACAACCAGGGAATATCCCATGGGATGACTAGAACATCCCCTAATATAAAGTGTAACACATGTACATGGTCATCAATACCCCTCATATCTGTAAATATGAGTTTTTCGTTTTGGTTCCCTGGGACTGCCACCTTCCATGGCTTAGCTACATACCCTACCATTAATGTCCAATTAAAACCATGTCCAAATAATTCATTTACTATTTATAAACCAAGGCCAATAGTGGTGATATCGTCATACTACCCCTTACTTGCAAGTATCCATAGCCAAACTATTTAGGTTAAGGGAACTTAGGGTGCCCTTTTATATACCATATTAAATCTACTTGGGCGACTTTTATATTATCCACAAGCATAACCATTTAGCCTTTAGCCTTTTCAAACTATTTACGCTATGCATAAATTATTTGTCCAGTTTAAAACATGCAAGAGTCCTATTAAAAGAAGTTAATGCAATGAATATATCTTTATAAGCATTTTATCAAACACCTTGGGGGCATAATACAACAAAAACTAGTTCCACAGAACATTAAACCATCACCGTGCAATCCAATTGTCCAAATCCATGATTGATGCATATAAAAGCATAATAAAAAACATAGGAAACCCTAACCAAGCATTCAATACTAAAAACCCCAAATAATAGTTGAAAACCATAATTACGAAATAGTAAAACCATGAAATCAATCATTTAAACCATGTACTTAGTTGAAATTATAATGAAGGAAGAGAATCATGCCTTATACCAAAGAATTTATGGAAAGAAATCACCAATACAAGACCCAAAGTAATCCAAAAAATGAAACCCTAGCCTTCTTGCCCTAAAAGCTCTTGAGAGAATTATGGAGTATTTTGGAATAGTTTCTAAGAGTTAATGAATAGAATAATAGGGTAAATAACTTCCTAAGTGTATTAGAAGTTGTAGGTCCTAATAAAGGTAAGTAGAAAAATGTCCAGAATACCCCCACTTAAATCCTTTGAAAACCCGTCATAGGGATAAAACTGACCCATACAAGTCGTACCCTCCTATACAATCGGTGTCCACCACTCGTATCTAAGACTCAACCTTTGGATTAAACACTGTCTAGTATATGACTCATCCAACCAAGTCATAAACACAACATACGATCCGTACCCATAACTTGTATCCCTGGCAGAATAAAATACCAAAAGGACCAAATACTGCCCACCATATGAGTTACTGATACGACTCATACCAAACCCTTATAACTCACAACTCTAAGTCGTACCCATTATAGTAACCAAAACCATCCCACCAACTAACACTGGTCAGCATACGACAGGACCTTACCACTCGTACCCCAGCATACAACTCATACCTATGAGTTATATTGTGTTCAGAGAATGGATTTCCAAGAAATTATCTAAGGGTCAAAACCCAGGATGTTTGAATAATAAGGGTACTCAAACAACTTGGTCATTTAGACCCTTACATAGACAGTCACAGTTTCCAGTATTGATCCTTCAGGACCTACACTTTCACAACTTAGTTGGATAACCCTTATCAAAGCCTAATCAAATCATTTATCATGTAATCCCATTCATTGAACCATAATACACATTTATGAATAAACCATTGGTATCATCATACCAACTATATTTTCAAGGTATTATAAACATAAAAAACCAATTATAATCACTTGGGGAATTCATAACCCCTTTGGTTCAATTATACAATAGCTTTGGGAATTACACAACCCCATAAGGTTCAAGTCAAAATCATTATGCTTTATTAACTTTTAGTTAAAGAGTAGTTCAATGTGCATACTTCTTACATTCAAATCCAATTTCATAATATGGGGTTTGAGGGTCACTACCACTTTAATTATCAATATTCACAAATTGGGGGAAATCACAATCCCCTAGTTTATTCACCAGACCCATGCACCCCACAAGTTAAAAGCCATAATTAAAGCATGAAAAACAATATATAAACCATGGGAAAACATTGTTCAAACATAAATATTAAAAACCCTAACCTATATTCCAAAACCAATATCAAAACTATATGAATAATACTTTAAAACAAATGCTTTTAGCAACGTAATAATTAGAGAAAAGTAAATCCCTGAAATACCCAAGATTGTGGAGAGAATTCAACCCTTGAAGCATTACTTTAACCACTTCTTAGAAACCTTAAATATTAATGCTTGAAAGAATTTGAGGGAGAAGAGAGTATATTTCTTGCATATTATAGATGAAAATAGGGTTCCAAGTTTGCTTGTAGGTTGTGGTTTATTATTGGAATAAGTGGAAAATATCCAAAATACTCTTATTAAATAATTGGAAATTAAACTGTTAGTCGTTATGGGTGCCCTTACGACTCATAGGGTCACCCTATGACTCGTTTTCCCTCAGTTGTAGTCTCATAGTGTCCCAGACCACCAAGTCTAGTCTAGTTACAAGTGTCACCGTATGACTCATTAGGGGAACCTACGACATGTAAGGTCCTAGTTGTCACCAGGACAACAATAATTGGAACATACACTGGTTTGAATATGGTTAAGACATCATGACTCATAATGATTTTATATGACTTATTGGGATTCACATACTTTGAACAAAAAACATAGACACACATACTGGCCATGCTACAATTTGGGTCCTTACAAATCATAATAACACCCTACGACTCATAGGGTGAGTCATAACAAGGGCAATGAAGATAAAATTTTAGAAACTTTTAAGGATAAAAAATATGACCTATTACAAGATATTAGATAATATTACTAGTAGAGGATAGTATTATCTTATTGAAGGTTATTTAGGTTACAATCAAATTTAATTTGCTCCCTAAGACCAAGAGAAGACTATATTCACTTATCCATATGGTACCTTTCCACTCAAGAGAATGCCTTTTGGTCTCTGTAATGCACCAAAAACCTTTCAATAGTGTATCATGGCTATCTTATATAACATGGTTAAAGATACTATTGAGGTGTTAATGGATGACTTCTCGATAATTAGAAATTTATTCAAAGATTTTTTGACATATCTTACTAATGTATTATGGAGATGTGAGGACTCTAACCTAGTCTTAATGTAACACCCTAAAACTTAGTCTCGAGATGTCACACGGTGCTCAAGACTATGAGTAGCCTTAAGCTAACCCTGTCTGCCTTCTACTGAGTTTGAATCTTATTCTAATAGAAATATAGACATCAAATAATACTAAATACAAAAAACTGTCTGAATATAATATCTAAAAATAATGTCTGAAACCTTAATACTAAATAATTTGAATCAAAACTAGCAGTCTAACAAGCCTCTACTACTAATATCTAGAGAGCCACAGGGATAAAACCCCAGCTAACTCAATCTGTCTGAAGGAATATTGAATCATCTACTAATAAGCTAAAAATAAACTGAATGACTAAGTCCTCAAACTATGAGGACTCACCAACTATCGGGATAAAGATAGAGATATTCAAAATCACTCACCCTGCTGAAATTGAGCACCTAACCAATATTATGAGACAATGTAGCATATAGATGTATATGTGGATCAGTACTTTGAAGATGTACTGAGTGTACAGGGGTGAATGCATAAGGAAAACATAATATCAATCATCATCATAGTTTATAAAATAATGCATGCTAAATATAAATGACTCACGTAAGCTGGAATATCTAAAAACTGAAATCAATAATCATGATTAGCAAATCATACTTTATAAATCTAGTGAGTCATAACATTTAATTCTAAATGTTGTAATTGTATATGTCTGTAAATCATGCTGCCTAAGTGTAAAAAAGGACTCACTTTTATATTTAAAAGCTGAAAGATGAAATCTGTAGCTAATGTCTTTCTGTAAAGTATAATCTGAATAAGGTTGTAAGCCTTTACACTTAGTTTTCTAAAAGATTTTTTGTTATTCATTTCTATTAGTATTAATCTTTCTGTAGGGAGGTTCTTCTAACCGATATAAACCATATGAGCTAACATAGAGTCCAACGTCTTATTCCTCTAAGGGGAAAACCCCACGATGGGAAGGGGTGTCATACTCTTGCCAAACACTATAACCTAATCTAAGTCATCACATTTGTATCTGTCATCCATAGAGAAATGAGAATAATATGAATCTGTACCTACGTTGCCTATGTAATTCTGTGAAAGATAGGGCATGTTAATCCCACATTTCTAGCTTGGTGCTAAATACTACTCCCTTTTAATATGTATGCTTATTCTGTTGGAAATCCACTTTAAAACTAGCATAAGGGTTATTACAAAATCAATTATGCATTTATTTGATTTAATCTATGAATAAAACTATTTTGATTTCTGAAATCTGCAATAAATCTGTAAAGTGGATTTTAAATCTTATCTGAGGGTCAAAAGATCAATGCTTTCTAAAAATATGAAAATAAACTGATCATTTGATGCTTAAATCATAATCTTTTTTGAAATAATAATATTCAGTCTAGGATAATAACCCATACATTAATCTTATGTCAAAACATCAAAAAGTTCATGCTTGATAGTGTAATTAATAACAATTCATCTCAAAATCTAAAATTTACTGCAATAGGCATGTAAATATGAAAATAGTCAAGCAATTCAACTTCTAAAACACTTGAAATCTCATAATCTTGCAATTAGTAATAATGGGTATGAACCCTAATTCAAAACTCATGTATAATCATACAAAATCATATAAGTTTGAATTAAAAACTTGATTTTGTGCACAAGGATGAAAAAGGATCCTTGTTCATAAAACCCACATACCTTAATTGATGAAATTTCTAAGAAAACTTGAACTTGAATATCTATTTGTGCCTTTGAAAATGAACTCTTGATTATCTAGATATAGGAATCCTCAATTTTTGGGTTTTCTTGGAGAAACAATGGAGGAATTTGAATTCTTGGAGAGTAAGCTTTGAGCCCTAGGGTTTTACTTTGAGAGAGAATGGATGAAATTAAGCATAAATTTCTTAGGATATGCTTAATTCCTTGTTTAGGATGAATTGGGGGCTTGGGAATTGACGAAAGAACCCTATTAAAATTTTTGTTGCAACTGAAAAATCCTGACTTTGTATGTCACTGCGACGCGCCACTATCACGGTGGCTCATTGGACAAGGGACAACTGGGAAATTGGGCTCCAATGTGATGCGTTGAAATCGTGTTGCGTCACTGGAGAAGGGACGAGTATCATTTAGGCTATCACCGCGACGTGCCACCATCGTGTTGAGCCACTGAAAAAATGACAACTGGGGCCTAGAAATTTTTTACAATGTGGCCCAATCGCAGTGGTCCACTGGAAATTGACAATTGCAAAATTAGCCATCTCCGCAATGCGATGCTTTCCTAAATGGCATACTGCTTTAGTAAAAATGCCATAACTTCTCAACTGAGTATCGAATGTATCAAATTTAGGTGAAATTGGTATCGATGGAAAGCTTATTCAATCATCTACACAATGGAGGCTCTAAATTTGGAAAATTTCACATGTAACAAAAGTTTTTCATTTTTTAAATCCAACCTTTGACATTCTAGGAGCTAAATTAAGCTAGGAAAAGTACGAGATAGTACAATATCTCTATAATACCCCGTATTTTCCTAGGCTAGATAAACCATTAGTACATAGGTTATCCTAGATAAAAGTTTTAGGAAGACTCAGTAATTTTCAAATTTTGATCCTACCAATGCGTAGGAAATTCAATTAGCTTTCCAACAATATAAAATTTGCCTAAATCCGACAATCGAGTAAGAAGTTATGGAAATTTTAAGTTTTAGTCGTTAAACATCACCATTCAGGCCAGTAGCGCATTGCGGAGTGTGTCAAAATAGCAATTGTCAGTTTTCAGTATTGCTCCGCGATATTGGCGCATCACGCCATGGGCCCCATTCACAATTGTCAAGTTCCAGTGTGCCAACACTATCCCACCGCAACATGGTGCATTTCTAGTTTGCAACCAAAGTGGAAACGCGATACCACCGCATCTCACAACCATAAAATTTCCTAGTTGTCATTTTCCAGTGGCTTGGCGCGATAGTGGTGCATCGCGCCAGGGGTCCAGATCGGGAAAATTTCTCAAAAAATTAAAGTTGCGCCCAGGGTTAAAAATAATATTTTCCCATGATTTTATTCCGCCCAGATTTGGGATTTAAGCCCTAAAAATATATAAACCCTTCATTATTCAATTTTTCCCAAAATTAAAAGATAATTTTCTCTCAAGAAAGTAAACTCTAGTTTAAGAATCAAGGTCGATCCTCAAGAATCTCCCCAAGAACCTTTAAGAACTCTTCTTTTAAGGTATATTAGATGTTCATCCATGGATCCTTACCTTTCATGGAGCCCAAGAATCCAATTTTTCAATATACAAGCTTTATGATTTATGATTTTCATATTTGAATTAGATTGAATTCATGTTTTTTATGTTGTTTGAGTTTTAATCCAAGATGTAGATTACAAGTTCCAAGAATTGATTCTAGTATGTGTTGAATTACACGGTATTCATGATAAACCCTTCAAATTATGAAAGTTAGTTATTGTAGACATGTTAACCCTAAGTGTTTATGATTTAGTGAACCACGCATGCTTCCCATGTGTTTGATAAATTGTCTATGAGAATGAAATAATGCCATTACAGCATGCTAACATGTAATTCTTATTCATGTACAAGATAATGCATTACAAGTGTTTGATGAAATATCTCTATGAATGAATTATGAACAAGTGAACATTGTCATGTTATTCAAGATTATGATTTTCTTTACTTTTCATGCTATCGAGTGTTGGGGGTATTTATTACCCGATAGTTTAGCTATTTACCAAGAGCAAATGTCAGATACAGAATATTATTAGTCATGTCACGATCAGTAGTACACTCAGTCTGTTATAGAGCTTAGTAGAATTCAGTCAGTTACAGAACTTTGGAAAACTCAGTAATCTCAGTGCATTCAGTCTCGTATAACAGTTCAGTGTCTTTTAATTGGGAGTAAGATTTAATACCAAGTGAACCCATGGATGGGGGTTCACCTGCCAGCAGAAAGTGTGACCCTTAGAAGCAATCCTTGCATTCCAAAACTCCGTAGCCAGTGTAGGGTGAGACATCAAACCTGCCAATTAAGGGTTGATGAGGTGCTCTACCATCCAGTAGAGGGTACCACTATTCTCGTTTACAGAATCTACTGGTAGAGGGTTACTCTTTATCTTGTCTTTACCCGTGGCACGGTACTGACACCCTTTTAATTGGTGTTACAGATTGGACCCCACCTCAATTATGTTTCCTATTTAGGGTATGTCGGTTAGATGATTACCTCTTACAGTTTCAATTTTTGTCCTAGTCTTTAAAATAGAACTCAGTTTAATTCTATAGAATCAGAACTGCAGATACAGTCACTTAGTTAATAGTAATTCAGGTTATTAGTATATTCAGTTATCAGTGATCAGATTCAGTTCCAGTATACTTAAGTCCCAGTATGCACAGTATGTTTAGTAGTTACAGATCCTCCATGTATGCTAATCCAGCTCTTGCATATCATTCAGTCAGTTATACTTCATGCATATTAACCCATGTATTCAGCCTTACCTCATTTAGCATACCAGTATACTTCCATGTACTGATCGCATACCCGTTTCTTGTGATATGATATTTTATATCATAGGTTTGGATGCTCATGTTCATGACCGTGCTTAGTGAGATTCAGCAAATAGTAAAAGATTTAGCAGTGAGTCCTTATCAATCAAGGATATGTTTTTATTTCAGTACTTTAGCTTAGTAGTATTTTAGTAGTTGGAGTTAGTTGGGGGATTGTCCTACCAACTCCACTTTTAGACTAATTCAGTTAGAGGCTTTTTAGACTAGATTTTCAGATAGTATTTTGTTTTACAGATGTTATATTTTTATCAGTATTTTAGATGTTTTGAACCTTATGGTATTTCAGCCTATCATTTTGCATTAATTTCAGTATTATTGTTCAGTGTTCACAATAGATATCATTCGTGGATTAGCATGTGGTCCTTTAGGGTCGCAAGCACTATGTAGCATCCAGGGTGCAGACTCTGGGCATTACAAACTTGGTATCAGAGCCTAAGGTTCAATAGAGTCCTAGGGAGTCTGAAAAGCCGCATCACGTAGAGTCTTATGCATAGGTTTGTAGCACGCCGCACTTATGGACAAGAGGCTATGAGATATTTTTAAGAAAAGTTTCCCTTATTTCAGTATTCATGTCGTACGAGTGAGCATGAGCTCAAGTTAATCTCTCAGTCTAATCTACTTCTTCTTTTTTTATAGAACATGTCTCCTAAAAGGACTAACGAAAGAAAAATCGGAAACTAGTCAGGCCCTCAGCCTGTTCAGATAGATCCTCTGGACGAACATGTCTCTCACACAGAATTTAGAGTTGCATTCACTACTCTAGCCAATTTAGTAGTAGCTTAGAATGAATGTCCTACTGATATTTTGGCCAACCCAGTGGCCAATACTGCTGCAGCCCAAATTTAGAACTTCACCCGGATGAATCCTCCTTTCTTTATGGGATCTAAGTCAGAAGAGGATCCACAAGAGTTCCTCAATCAGGTTCAAAAAATCACAAGTATCATGGGAGTGACTTCCTGTGGGAGTGCTGAGTTAGCCTCCTATCAGCTATAAGATGTAGCCTATACGTGGTTTAAGCAATGGAAAGTAGACAGGGGTATAAATGTAGAGCCTATAGAATGCGAAGAGTTTGCTACTGCCTTCCTAGATAGATTCTTTCCCTTAGAGCTGAGAGAAGCCAAAGTGTTAGAGTTCATTAATCTCAAACAAGGTAGTATGACCGTAAAAGAGTATTCCCTCAAGTTTACTCAGTTAACCAGGTATTCTTCCCATGTAGTTGCAGAAAATAGGTCCAGAATGAGCAAGTTCGTATCTAGGGTGTCAGATAGTGTGGTTAAGAAGTGCAGACTAGCAATGTTGATTAAAGAGATGGACATATCTAGGCTATGGTCCATGCTCAAAAGATTGATGACCAGGATCTTAAGAAAAAAAAGAGAGAATAAGAGGGATAGAATAGGTAGATTTAATTTCAGTCAGCCTAAGTCAGAAGGCGAAAACCATTCCCAATTTTTTCCAAAGTCTTCAGTCCCAGCTCCATCCTTAGCTAGTATACCGATGACCCAGGATAGTGTAAGTAATGGTCGTACTAATCCATTTTGCAGAGAGTGTGGTAAGAATCATAAGGGTGTGTGTAGAGCTGGCAGTGACATTTGTTTCGGGTGTGGCAAGCCAGGCCACAGAGTCAGAGATTGTCCTTAGTCAGGTTCTCAAGGTCAGTATAGTCATCCTTCAACTCAATTTGGTCGCCTGAATCAATGAGGCGTCGCTTCTAGTGCCACCGTGGGCAACACATAAATAGGTTTTATGCACTTCGGTCCAGAAAAGATCAAAAAAATTCTCTTGATGTGGTCACTGGTATGTTACAAATATCCAATTTACATAATTATGCCTCAGTTTCAAATCTTAGATATTTAGTCAGGATTTATTTTGTAGGTTCCCTATGCATTATCTCATGCTTTTCTTTAGTATCTCATCCAAGTCAGTATTCTCGAGGGACATAGCATCCCAAGGGGGAGATGCAGTATAACCCCCGAGCTATCATGACCTAAACCTTCAATTTTCTCTTTACGTAGCAAATTCAATTGAAGTAATGGGTCCTTATAGTTGACCCTCAATTCCCAATCTCAGCCATATGACCATCCCCCTATCATGACACGTATCCAAGGAATCAGTTCAATTCATGTATCATGATTCAGACTTAGTCATTCATGCATATTCAGTCACATATTCATTAATCCGTTTAGACATGTACTCATTCATCAGACATGCATGTTCAGAATGAAAGCTTAGTCTATCAGACCACTTTGTCCGTACTCTTTCAGTTTAACTAGCCACATTCGAGGAGAATGTTCCCAAGGGGGAGATATTGTAATACCCCATATTTCCCTAGACTAGATTAACCCTCAGTAAATGGGTTATCCTATATAAAAAATTTAGGAATACTCAGTAATTTTTAGATTTGAGCCTACCATTGCGTAGGAAATTTAATTATCTTTCCAACATTATAAAATTTGCCTAAATCCAACAATCGGGTAAGAAGTTATGGCGATTTTAAGTTTTAGTTTTTTAACATTGTCATTCAGGCCATTAGCGCGTCGCGGAGTGTGTCAAAATAACAATTGTCAATTTTCAGTGTTGCTCTGCTATATCGGCATATCGTGCAATAGGCCCAGTTCATAATTGTCAATTTCCAGTATGCCAATGCTATCCCACCGCGTTGCGGTGCACTTTCAGTTCACAACCAAAATGGCAATGCGATACCACCGCATCACACCACCATGCAATTTCCCAGTTGTCATTTTCTAGTGACTTAGCGCGATAGTGGCACATCACGCCAGGGGTCCAGATCGGGAAAATTTCTTAAAAAATTAAAGTTGCGCCCAAGGTTAAAACAGTCCTTTTCCATGATTTTATTCCTCCCAGATGTGGGATTTAAGCCCTAAAAATGTTTAAACCCTTCATTTTTCACTTTTTCCCAAAATCAAAATATAATTCTCTCTCAAGAAAGCAAACCCTAGTTTAAGAATCAAGGTCGATCCTCAAGAATCTCCCCAAGAACCTTTAAGAACTCTTTTTTTAAGGTATGTTAGGTGATCATCCATGGATCCTTACCTTCCATGGAGCCAAGAATCCAATTTTTCAATATACAAGCTTTATGATTTATGATTTTCATATTTGAATTAGATTGAATTCATGTTCATGATGTTGTTTGAGTTTTAATCCATGATGTAGATTACAAGTTCCAAGAATTGATTCAAGTATGTATTGAATTACATTGTATTCATGGTAAACTCTTCAAATTTACAAGTTGATTGTTGTAGCCATGTTAACCTTAAGTGTTTATGATTTAATCAACCAAGCATACTTCTCATGTATTTGATGAATTGTCTATGAGAATGAAATATTGACATTATAGCATGCTAACATGTAATTCCCATTCATGTACAAGTTAATGCATTACAAGTGTTTGATGGAATGTATATATGAATGAATTATGACCAAGTGAACATTATTATGTTATTCAAGATTATGTTTTTCTGTACTTTTCATGCTATAAAGTGTTGGGGATATTTATTACCCAATAATTTAGCTACTTACCTAGAGCTAGTGTCAATTACAGAATATTATCAGTCATGCCACAATCAGTAGTACACTCAGTACATTACAGAACTCAGTAAAATTTAGTTAGTTATAGAACTTAGGAAAACTCAGTTCAGTCCAGTTCAATCCAATATAACAGTTCAGTGTCCTTCAGTTGGGAGTAGGATTCATCACCGAGTAAACCAAGGATGGGGGTTCATCTGCCAGCAGAGAGTGTGATCCTTAAAAGCAATCCTTGCATTCCAGAACTACATAGCCAGCGTAGGGTGAGACATCAAACCTCCCAGTTGAGGGTTGATGAGGTGCTCTACCTGCCATTAGAGGGTACCACTATTCTCATTTAGAGAACCTACCAATAGAGGGTTACTCTTTAGGTTGTATTTACCCATCGTACTGTGCTGACACCGTTCTAATTTAGGTTACAAATTGGACCCGAGCTCAATTATCTTATCCTATTTTGGGGCATGTCGATTAGATTATTACCTCTCATAGTTTCAGTTTTGGTCCTAGTCTTAAAAATAGAACGCAGTTTAATTCTACAGAATTTGGACTATCAGATACAGTCACTCAGCTAACTGTAATTTAGGTTATCAGTATATTCTGTTATCAGTTATCAAATTCAGCTCTAGTATACTCAATTCCCAGTATGCACAGTATGTTCAATAGTTATAGATCCTCCATGTATGCTAATCCAGCTTTTGTATATCATTCAGTCAGTTATTGTTCATGCATATGAACCCATGCATTCAGCCTTACCTCATTTGGCATACCAGCACATTCCCACGTACCGATCACATACCCATTTTTTATGCTATGATATTTCATATCATAGGTTCAGACGCTCAGGTTCCTGACCGCGCTTAGACAGATTCAGCCAACAGTAGCAAATTTAGCAGTGAGTCCTTATCTATTAAGGATATGCTTTTATTTCAGTACTTCAGCTTTGCAGTATTTTAGTATATGGATTTAGATGGGGGATTGTACCATCAACTCCACTTTCAGATAGATTCAATTAGAATCTTTTTAGACTAGATTTTCAAACAGTATTCAGTTTTACAGATATTAAATTTTTATTAGTATTTTAGATATTTTGAACCTTATGGCATTTTAGCCAATCATTCTTCATTAATTTAAGTATTATTGTGCAGTACTTACAACAGATATCATTCATAGGTTAGCTTGTGGTCCTTCAGGGAGCACCGTGTAGCATCCAGGGTGTAGACTCGGGGTGTTATAATCTCCCTCTTGGGAATATTTGTCCTCAAATGTGGCTATTTAAACTGAGAACACTGAGGAATCAGAGGCTATAAGCTATCATGCACAACTAAAATATCTGTATGACTGAATAAAAAACATACTGAGCTACTGAATTGATCTGCGGGTGCATGAATTTATATAAAAATAGCTATATGGCTGAATCTGAGACTGGCAAAGAACTAAATGGAGAAAGACTATTAACTTCCATTGAATTTCAATTCTTGGGAAAGAGATAAGGATACTTGGTATGCATGTCTGCTTCTATTTCCCAAGTAGCACCCTCAACAGACTAATTTTACTACAGAACTTTGACCAAGGGAACTTCTTTGTTCCTTAGTCTACGAGTTTGACGGTCAAGAATATCTACTGGAACTTCTTTGTATAAGAGGCTATTCTGAATATCTGTACTTTCTGGAGGAACTATAACGGCTAAATTGTCTATGCACTTTTTCAACAAGGACACATGGAACACTGGATAAACTGAGGATAAGTCTGTAGGTAGCTCAAGCTCATACGATACCCTTCCAACACGACTCAAAATCTGGAAGGGACCTACATATCAAGGAATAAGCTTCCCTTTTTTTCCAAATATCTTCACCCCTTCATGGGTGAAACTTTCAAACTCAAACTCAAGATCTCTTCTTCTTACGTCTGCATAAGATTTCTAACAACTCTGGGCTACTTTCAATCTCTGTAATTAACTAAACTTTCTACATGGCTTCAAATACTATGTCTGGCCCAATCAAAGCAGCCTCACCTACTTTGAATAAACCAACTGGCGATCTACATATTTGCCCATAAAGAGCTTTAAATGGATCCATCTGAATACTAGCATGGTAATTGTTATTATAGGAGAACTCAATCAATGACAAATGGTCATCCCAACTACCTTTGAAATCAAGAAAACATGCCCTCAACATGTCCTCTAGAGTCTGAATGGTCCTTTCTGCTTGACCATCTGTCTGCGGATGAAAAACTGAACTAAAATAAACTTGGGTACCAAGCCCCTTCTAAAAGGATTTCCAAAATAGAGAGGTAAACTGAGTACCCCTATCAGAGTTGATAGACAAAGGAGCTCCATGCAGTCTAACTATCTCTCTTATATACAACTTGGTATAATCTTCAGCTGTGTAGGATGTTTGAGCTGGTAAGAAATGAACTGACTTAGTCAATCTGTCTACTATCACCTAAATTGAATCATGTTGATGACGCGAATAGGGTAATCCAATCACAAAGTCTATATTCACCTCTTCCCACTTCTAAGTAGGGATACTAAACTCCTGCAAAGTGCCACCAGGTCTTGGTGCTCTACCTTAACCTATTGACAAGTTACACACTTGGCTTCAAATTCTGCTATATCTTTCTTCATACCATTCCACCAATAAATTTCCTGCAAGTCATAGTACATCTTGGTAGCACCTGGATGAATGGAATAACGCACACTATGTACTTTTGATATAATCTGTTGCCTCAAATCATCAAGACATGGCACACATAATCTACTCTAGTATCTTAACACACCATCTCCCTTTTGGAAGAAAAACTCCATCTTTTGGTCTTTAACCGATTCCTTCAGTTTGACCAAACTAAAATCCCTATCATGCTTCTTGTTGACTTCAGAAACTAGAGAAGATTTGGAACTACTTTGGACCCAAATATTCTCTTTAGCTGAATCAACCAATCTAACACCTAATCTAGCTAACGGGTGCACTTCTCAAACTAACTCTTTCTTATCTTTCTCCACATAAGCAACACTGTTCATAAACAATCTACTAAGGGAGTTTGCCACTACATTGGTCTTGCTCAAATGATATAACACACTTATGTCATAATTTTTCAACAATTCCAACCATCTCTGATGAAGATTTAACTCCCTCTGAGTAAACACGTATTGCAAACTTTTGCGATCTGTAAATATATCAACATGCACCCCATAAAGATACTACCTCCCAATTTTCAATCCAAATACAACAGTAGCTAACTAAAGATCATGGGTAGGGTAATTCTTTTCGTACCACTTAAGCTGTCTAGAGGCGTATGCTATGACCTTACCTCTTTGCATTGAAATACAACCCAAACTAAGTCTAGAGGCATCAGAATACACTATAAAACCATCAGTACCATTAGGTAATGTTAAACTGGGGTTGAAGTGAGTTGAGTCTTTAACTCCTGAAAACTCTTCTCGCAGGTGTCTGACCACTGAAACTTAATTTTTTTCTGGGTCAATATAGACATAGGGGATGTAATAGAAATAAAACCCTCAACAAAACATCTTTAATAGCCATCTCAACCTAAGAAACTTTTGATGTCTGATAGAGAAATAGGTCTAGGCTAGTTTCTTACTGCTTCTGTCTTTTGAGGATCAACCCTAGTACCATCACTGGAAATAATATGACCAAGAAAATCTACTAACCTTTGCCAAAATTCATATTTTCTTAATTTGGCAAACAACTAGTGATCTCTAAGAGATTGCAATACAATTCTAAGGTGGTCGGCATGATCATCCTCACTACGAGATTAGAAAAGAATATCATTGATAAAGTGTAATACCCTGTATTTCCTTATCTTAAGATTAACTCTTAATTCATGAGTTATCCATTATATAATTTTTAAAACACTCAGTATTTTTCAGTTTAGAGCCTACCATTGTGTAGGAAATTAAATCAATTTTCCGACGATATAAAATTTGCCTAAATCTGATAACTGGGTAAGAGGTTATGGATATTTTAAGTTTCAATTGTTAAACACCATCATTCAGGCCAGTAGCTTATTGCGGAGTAAGCCCAAATGGAAATTGTCAATTTCTAGTGAGGTACCGCGATACCGACGCATCGCGCCAAAGCTCATTTTCACATTTATTAATTTCCAGTGAGCCAACGTGATTGTACCACATCACTAAAGCTTCCAGGTCCTATCCAGTATTACAATGTGATTCCATCATGTTGCGCCACCATCCACATTCCCATTTTTCATTTTCCAGTGGCTTGGTGCGATAGCGGCGCATCGCGCCAAGCCCAAAATTAAGTTTTTTAGTATGAATTTTTAAGTCATTCTCAGGGGTAAATGGGTATTTTTTTTCATGGCCCTAATTAGTCTAATCATGAAATTTACCCCGAATTAACCCATTATCTCATCATTTATTGACTTTATTCAAAGATTAAGTCATTCTCTCTCAAAAGGGGGCTAAATCCTAGCTTCAAGAAACAAGAGAAAAAAATGAAGAGTCTCTCCAAGAACCTTAAATAATTAACAAATTAAGGTATGTTAGGTGTTCATCTAAGGGTTCCTTTCACCCATAGAGTCCATGAACCCATTTTTAATATACAAGATTGTTGAATTATGAAATTCCATGCTTGAATTGAATTAAATTCATTTTCATATTATTGTTGGGTTTTAGTCCATGGTTAAATTACATGCTTTTATGAAATTAATCATTGTATGTGTTGAATTACATGATCTTCATGATAAGCCCTTCAATTTGCAAGTGGATTGATATAGCCATGACAACTATATGTTTTAATTATTGTATAGCCTAACCATGCTCCCCATGTGTTTGATAAAATGCCTATGTGAATAAAATAGTGCAACTATAACATGATAACATGTATTCCCCATTCATGTATAAGTAGATGCATTACAAGAGTTTTATTAAATGACTTTATGAGTGAACTATGGACAATTATACATTGTTATGACTTTTAAGAGTAAATTATGTTTTATTTTTCATGCTATCGAGTCCTGGGGATATTTAATACCTGATAATTTAGTTGTGTACCTAGAGCCAATATCAGTTATAGAATCTCAATCATGTTACGATCAGTAGTACTCTCAGTCAGTTACAGAACTTAGTAGAACTTAGTCAGTTATTGAACTCAGGAAAACTCAGTAAGCTCAGTATCAGTCCAGTTCATTTCAGTATACTCAGTTCAGTGTCTTTCAGTTGGAAGTAGGATTCAGCACCAAGTGAACCCAAGGATGGGGGCTCACCTACCAGTAGAAGGTGTGATCTTAAGAAGCAATCCTTGCATTCCAGAACTACATAGCCAGCGTAGGTTGAGACATTAAACCTACCAGTTAACGGTTGATGAGGTGTTTTAACCTGCCAATTGAGGGTTAATGAGGTGTTTTAACCTACCAGATTAGGGTTCCATCATTCTCATTAGAGTACCTACCCAATAAGGGTAACTCTTCAGTGTCTTTATCCGTAGTACGGTACTGGCACCCTTCCAACTGGGGTCACAAGTTGGACCCTGACTCAGTTATCTTATTTGAGGTATGTCGATTAGATGATTACCTCCTACAATCTTAGTCTCAGTCTTCATAATAGAACTCAGTTCAGTTCTATAGAATCTGGTCTATCAGATATAGTCAATCAGTATCATTAACTTACTTATCAGTAACTTCAGCTATCAGTTACCCAGTATTAGAACTCAAGAATTAGCTTCAGATAGGTATAGTCACCATATTTAATTATATATACATTAGTGTATACTTAATTTTTATAGCAGGATCAGTTATCCATGTACTCTCATATTCAGTTACTTTGTATCATACAGTTAGTTATTGTTCATGCATGTGCATCCTTGCATTCAGCCTTACCTCATCTAGCATACCATTATATTCCACGTACTAATGCATACTCTTTCTTTACTCTATAATTTCTCATACCATAAGTTCGGATCCTTAGGTTCCCGACCGCACATAGATAGACTCATATTCATCCAGCAACAGTAGATTAGTAGTGAGTCCTTATTATTTGAGGATATTCTTTTATTTTATTATTTTAGTAGACTCAGTATTTCAGTAAATGGAGTTAGTTGGGGTATTTTCCCATTAACTCCACTTTCAGATAGTTTTAGTTAGAGGCTTTTTAGACTAATTTTTAAATAGTATTCAGTTTTTATAGATTGTTATTTCATATGATATAATTTATTAGTATTTTAAATTTTTTGAACCTTATGACATTTCAGCCTATTATTCCATATTTATTATAGTATCATATTTTAGTACTCACAGCAGATATTAGTCATGGGTTAGGTTGTGGTCTTTCGGGGTCGTAAGCATGGTGTAGCGTCTAGGGTACAGACATGGGGCATTACAAACTTGGTATCAGATCCAAGTATAATAGTGTCCTAAGAAGTCTTAAAGCCTCATCTAGTAGAGTTTTGTGCATAGGTATGTATTGTGCCACACTTATGGATAGAAGGCTATGAGATATTTTAGGAAATAATTTCCTTTCTTTCAGTATTCGTGTTGTATGAGTGAGCATGAGCTCAAGTTAAACTCTCAGTCTAATCCATTTTCTCTTTTTTATTTACAGAACATGCCTCCCAAAAGGACTAACAAAAGAAAAACCAGAAATCAGTCAGCATCTCAGCCCGTTTAGGTAGATCTTCTGGACGAGAATGTCTTCTATGCAGAATTCAGAGTTGGATTCACTACTCTAGCCAACTTCATAGCATCTTGGAACAAATGGCCAACTACTGTTCTGGCCAATCCAGTGGCCAATACTACTGCATCCAGGATTTGGTACTTCACCAAAATAAATCCTCCCCTATTCTAATGGTCTAAGCCAGAAGAGGATCCACAGGATTTTCTCGATCAGGTTCAGAAAGTCAAATATACTATGGGAGTGACTTCTAGTGAGAGTACTGAGTTAGTTTCCTATCAACTAAAAAATATAGCTCATATGTTGTTTAGGCAGTGGAAGGTAGACAAGGGCATTGATGCAGAGCCCATAGAGTGGGAAAAGTTTGTTACTGCTTTCCTAGAGAGATTCTTTCCCTTGGAGCTGAGAGAAGCCAAGGTGTTAGAGTTTATCAATCTTAGGCAGGGCAGTATGAGTGTGAAAAAGTATTCCCTCGATTTTACTCAGTTATCCAAGTATGCTCCCTATATAGTAGTAGATAGTAGGTCCAGAATAAGCAAGTTCATATCTGGGGTGTCAGATAGTATGGTTAAGGAGAGCAGAACAACAATGTTGATTAAGGAGATGGACATATCCAGGCTCATGGTCCATGCTCAGCAGATACAAGAGGCTAAGATCAGAGAGAGAAAGAGGTAGAACAACAGAGTTAGAATAGGTAGCTTTAATTTCAATCATCCTAAGTCAGAGGGCGGTAACCATTCCCAGTATTTTCCAAAATCTTTAGATCCAGCTCCGTCCTCTGCCAGTGCTCTAGTACCTAAGTTCAGAAATAGTAACAGTGATTCAGGATAGTGTTAGTAGTTTTCGAACAAACCCTCTTTGTCAGACATGTGGTAAAAACCACAAGGGTGTCTGCAGAGCTGACAGTGATATTTGTTTCGAGTATGGCATGCCAAACCATAGAGTTAGAGATTGTCCTTAGTCAGGTTCTCAGGGTTAGCATACTCATTCTTTAGCTCAGTCATGTCTCCCGAATCAGCAAGGTTCCACTTTTAGTGCCACCAGTGGGCAAGGCCCAAACAGGATTTATGCACTTCAGACTAGACAAGATCAGGAAAATTCTTGTGATGTGGTCACTGGTATACTACAGATCTTCCATTTACATATTTATGCCTTGCTATATCCAGGAGCTTCTTTGTCTTTCATAACTCCTTATATAGCTGTTAACTTTGGAGTCAATCCAAAAATCCTAGCTGAGCCTTTCTCAATTTCTACCCAGTGGGTAAATCTACATAGCCTAACGGGTATACAGGAACTGTCCAGTTATGATATCTAAGAAAATTACTTCAACAGACTTTGTAGAGCTAGAGATGGCAGATTTTGATATCATTCTCAGATAGATTGGCTCCATTCATGCTATGCCTCAGCTGATTGTAGAACAAAATAGTTTATTTTTAGTTTCCAAATGAACCGGCCCTTGAATAGAGGTGTAGTACCATAGTACTTAAGGGTCAGTTGATTTCATACCTTAGAGTGAGAAAAATCATATCCAAGGGATGTATCTACCATCTTATGCGAGTCAAAGACTAACTCAGAAACTCTTAGTCTTGAGTTAGTTCTAGTAGTAAATGAATTCTCAAATGTGTTTCATAAAGATTTTCCTAGAGTTCCTCCCGTTAAGGAAATAGACTTTGGAATAGACCTTCTTCTAGACACTCAGCCTATATCTATTCTACCTTATAGAATGGCACCAACAGAACTTAAAGAGTTAAAAAAATAGTTGAAGGATCTCCTAAATAACAGATTCATCAGGCCTAGTGTTTTCTCATGGGGCCCACCAGTTCTATTCGTGCATAACAAAAATGGTTCTCTATGAATGTGTATTGACTACCATCGGTTGAACAAAGTCACAGTCAAGAATAAATATCTACTTCCCCGAATCAATGAATTGTTTGACCAACTTCAGGGTGCTAGTTACTTTTTTAAGATAGACCTCAGATCAGGCTATCATCAGCTCAGAGTCAGAGACTGTGACATTTCGAAAATAGCTTTCAGAACTCGGTATGGTCACTTCGAGTTTCTAGTCATGTCCTTTGATCTTACTAATGACCCAGTAGCTTTCAATGGACTTAATGAATCACATATTCAAATAGTAATTGGAAATGTTCATTATAGTTTCATTGATGACATTTTTGTCTATTCCCGTAGTGAGAATGATCATGTAGATTACCTCTGAATTATACTTAAGACTCTTAGAACTCATCAGTTGTGTGCCAAATTTTGGCTAAGGTTAGTAGAATTCCTAGGTCATATTATTTTCAGTGATAGCATTAGAGTTGATCCTCAAAAGAACGAAGCGGTAAGAAACTGGCCTAGACCCATCTTTCTATTAGATATTAGGAGTTTCTTGGGTTTAACTGGCTATTACCATCGATTTGTTGAAGATTTTTCATCTATTTCATCCCCCATGTCTAGATTAACTCAGAAGAAAGTCCAGTTTTAGTGATCAGATTCTTACGAGAAGAGTTTTTAGAAGTTGAAGACTTGACTCACGCGACCCTAGTTTTGACTCCACTAGATAGTTCAAATGGGTTTTTTATGTACTGTGATGTAACCATAGTAGGTTTGGGTTATGTCCTTATGCAGAGGAGTAAGGTCATAGCCTATGCCTCTAGACAGCTTAAGCCATATAAGAAGAATTATCCAACTCATGATCTCGAGTTAGCAGCTGTAGTGTTTGCCTTAAATATTTGAATGCATTACTTGTATGGGGTGCATGTTGATGTGTTCACAAATCACAAAGTCCTTCAGTATGTGTTCTCTTAGAAAGATTTGTATTTGTATCAGAGAAGGTGGTTAGAATTATCGAAAGATTATGACATGGGTGTTGTTTATCATTCGGGCAAAGCCAATATAGTGGATGATACTCTCAGTATACTATCTATGGGTAGTTTTTCTCATGTTGAGGACTGTAAGAAGAAGTTAGTTCAGGAAGTTCATCAGTTTGCTCGACTAGGTGTCTGCTTAGTCAATTTAGCAGAAGGTAGTGTATGAGTGCAGAACAGTTTTGAATCCTCTCTAGTATTCTAGGTGAAGAAAAAGCAAGACATTGATCCCAGTATTATTAAGTTGAAAGAGTCAGTCATAGATCAAAAAATAGAGGTTTTATCCCAAGGTAGAGATGGTGTGTTGCGTTGCCAGGGTTGTTTATGTATGCCAGGTATAGATAACTTGAGGTAATGAATTCTTGCAAAAGCGTATGGTGTGCGTTACTCTATTCATCCAAGGGCCACTAAGATGTACCGCAATCTGCGGAGGATCTATTGGTGGAGTGGAATAAAAAGGGATATTACAGAATTTGTAGCTAAATGCTCTACATGTTAGCAAATTAAGATTGAGCACCAGAAGCCTAGTGGGTCCATGCAGGAGTTCAGTATTCCCATATGGAAATGGAAAGAAGTGAACATGGGCTTTGTGATGGGTTTGCCTCGTACTCATTGTCATCATGATTCTATATGGGTTATCATAGACAGGATGACCAAATCGGCTTATTTCTTGCCAGTTCATACTTCATATTCAGTCGAGGACTACGCCAAACTATATATTAGAGAGTTTGTTATGTCACACAGAGTTCCAGTATCTATTATCTCAGATAGAGGTACCTAGTTTACCTCTTATTTCTGGAAAGCATTCTAAAAGGGTCTTGGTACCCAGGTTCATCTCAGTACAGCCTTCCACCCTAAGAAAGATGTTCAAGTAGAAAGGACTATTCAAACACTAGAAGATATCATGCGTTGCCGATTGTAAGGATATTTTGGATGACCACTTACCTTTGATCGAGTTCGCATATAATAACATCTATCATTCCAGTATTCAGATAGCTCCATTTAAAGCTCTCTATCAGATCTTCGATTAGTTGGTTTGAGGTAGGTGAGGCCATAGTAATAGGGTCTAACCTAGTGTTTGATGCCTTAGAGCAGGTTCAATTAATCAGATAAAGACTTAGGGCTTCCCAGAGCCAATAGAAGTCGTACACAGATGTGCGGAGAAAGGATATCGAGTTTGAGATTGGTGATTTTGTATTCTTAAAAATCTCTCCCATGAAGGGGTAAATAGGTTTGGAAAAAAGGGGAAGACCAGTCCCCGATATGTAAGTCCTTACAAAATTCTCAACCGTTTCAAAAAGGTAGCTTATGAGCTTAAGTTGCCTTCAGATCTAGCCTCAGTGCATCTAGTATTCCACGTCTCCTTAATAAAGAAATGCATTGGTGACCCAAAAGTCGTAGTTCCTTTAGAGGACGTAAATATTCAGAATGATCTCTCTTTCGAAGAGGTTCCAGTCCAGATCCTCAATCATCAGATTCACAAATTGAGGAACAAAGAAGTTCCCTTAGTCAAAGTTCTTTGGCGGAATTAGTCTATAGAGGGAGCTAATTAGGAAGCAGAAGCAGATATGCAGACCAAGTATCCTCACCTCTTCTCCACAACCTCAGATCCAACTTAAGGTAACAATCCTCCTTAGCTTTACTCAGTTCCATGTTCGGCTATAATTATAACTTGGTATCTATTGCCATTGTAGATTCAGTCGTGCATTCATGAATCAGTTCAGTCATGTACTTATGCATCAAATATGCATGTTCAGTATGAATACCCAGCTTATCAATAGCTTCAGTCATTATTTATGCATCAGATATACATGTTCAGTGTGTAACCTCAATCTATCAGTGTCTCAGCTTAATTAGTCTCATTCGAGGATGAATATTCCCAAGGGGGAGATATTGTAATACCTCGTATTTCCTTAGCTTAATATTAACTCTCAATTCATGAGTTATCCAATATGAAATTTTTAAAATGCTCAGTATTTTTCAGTTTAGAGCTTTCCATTGCGTAAGAAATTGAATCAGCTTTCCAACAATATAAAATTTGCCTAAACCCAATAACCGTGTAAGAAGTTATGGCTATTTTAAGTTTCAGTTGTTAAACACCGTTATTCAGGATAGTAGCACATCACGGAGTAAGCCAAAATGATAATTGTCAGTTTTCAGTGAGGTACCGCGACACCGACGCATCGCGCCAAAGCTTATTTTCATATTTTTCAATTTCCAGTGAGCCAACGCAATTGTACCGCATCACACCGAGCTTCCAGGTCCCATCCAGTATTACAATGAGATTCCACCACGTCGCGCCACCAGCCACATTCCCAGTTGTCATTTTCCAGTGGCTTGGCACGATAGCGACGCATCGCGCTAGGGCTCAAAATTGAGATTTTCAATATGAATTTTTAAGTCGTTCTCAGAGGTAAATGGGTATTTTTCCATGGCCCTAATCAGTCTAAACATGAAATTTACCACTGAATAACCCCTTATCACATCATTTATTCACTTTATTCAAAGATTAAGTCATTCTCTCTTAAAAGGGGGATAAACCCTAGATTCAAGAAACAAGAGCAAAAATGAAGTCTCTCCAAGAACCTTCAAGAATTAACAAATTAAGGTATGTTAGGTATTCATCCATGGGTTTCTTTCACCCATAGAGTCCACGAACCCTTTTCAAAATACAAGATCGTTGAATTATGAACTTCCATGCTTGAATTGAATTGAATTCATGTTCATGCTATTGTTGGATTTTAGTCCATGATTAAATTATATGCTTTTATGAAATTAATCATTTTATGTGTTGAATTACATGATCTTCATGATAAACCCTTCAATTTGTAAGTGGATTGATGTAGCCATGACAACTACATATTTTGATTATTATATAACCTAAGCATGCTCCCCATGTGTTTGATAAAATGCCTATGTGAATGAAATAGTGCCATTATAACATTATAGCATGTATTCCCCATTCATGTATAAGTAGATGCATTACAAGTGTTTGATTAAATGCCTCTATGAGTGAACTATGGACAAGTAGACATTGTTATGACTTTCAAGAGTATATTATGCTTTATTTTTCATGCTATCGAGTCCTGGAGGTATTTAATACCCGATAATTTAGCTGTGTACCTAGAGCCAGTGTCAATTACAGAATCTCAGTTATGTTTTTAACTAATGTTTGATCTTTTACAGAATGGTTTCTTGTTTAATAGGCTTTTGATATGTGTAGAATTTTAGGGCATAAATAAAATTATCATATTATCTCACATCAATGATAACAAGCTGAAAGTCACAACTATGGACTTTCCATTATTTGTTTCTGAAGATTTTTTTAATAATGATTACAACACGCTTATTCGATCAAAGTGACTCAAGAAAATATTTCTCTCAAAATTCTTTTCTTGCACCAAATGAGAAAGACTATTATGTATTCAACGATTTTTTTCGACTGGTTAGAGTGAAAGAATATCCAATAGCTACTGAGGAGAAGATTGATGAAAATGCTTCAGTTGATTTTTGGTATGAGCTTTTGCTTTTGACACTATATAAATTGGTTATTTGATTTTTCTAACACCATATTAGATCTCACTAGTATAGGTAACAGTGCGATGCGCAGAATATTTTTAAATATAAATCATTAGAAATGTTATTTTATTAATTTAAAATATCAAATTAACATTTGTTGTATGACATGAATATATTTTAAATTAATTAAGAAATATTAAATATATTTTATAATAAATAATTTATAAAATTACATAGTTCAGTTAATTTAGTTAAACTATGTATTCTCCCTTTGCTACCACTGTGTCACCCCCACCCATCTTCAATCCTCTCAACCTCTCCCTCCACGCAGTCCCATAATTAAATCATATGCAAAAAAATAAGGAATCATATAATTCGATTGTTAATATTGACTTTTATTATCTAATCAAATTGCTTAATATAATTATCAAGTGTTTTTCTTGTTAATATAAAATTATATATTTATTTTATTTAATCATATTTTTCTATTTTTCTTCAATATAAAATGTATGGATAGTAATTTGTCTGTTAGCTAATTTCTTTATTGAAATTTTTAATTTACTGTCTTCATTTTATTCTCAAAGTTAATTCAAAATCCTTATCCCTCATCCCTACCTTCATTATTTGTAAAAATAATTACTGTATTTTAATTATTTTCTCTATAATACATTGAATTTTTCTTTGTTATATTTCATAAGCAGTTTATCTTTTTCTCTTACTTTCAAACTATAAGATACTGAATTTTTATCTAGGTTACTTAGATTTTTATATTTTAATGTTCATCTAATTCTTTGTTTACTGATGCTTTACGTGACATAAAAAAATTGAATTTTTACTTGGATAGATATCTTATAATTTTGTTTTGAAAATTTTAAGTTTATTTAAAATTGGATAACTAAATAGTAGATAAAAAAAGAACAACTATTTAGGAGCAATCACTAACAACTAACTTTCAAATGAAGTAAAATAATATATAAAAAATGTATAATTCTAAAAATAAGGAAGATAGTTTATTTTTATTTTTTGCAAAAGCATGTATATAGAGTCCAACTATTTTTTCTTTTTTAATTTATTGTTCGTATGTTTTGTATTTTTTTTTATTTCCTTTCTAATAAAGATAAAAATAAAAAACAACCAAAGATAAAATTAATTTTTATTCTTATTTTGTTAAATGTGTTATTTTTCAAACAAAAATTCAAAAAAAATATTTTATAATCTTATATTTGTTGTGAAATTATCTTATTATTTTACTAATTTTGAATATTTTTAAATTAACAGAACTATAACTTGTATGCTACTACTATTGTTTTAAATAATCTGTTATTAAAATAATGTCATAAACTCATAATAGTAAGAAACTCCAAACACCTTTCATCTCTTCAAGGTGAAAAACGTTATCATAAATAATATGTTATCATAATTTTAATTAATATGTTATCATAATTTTTTTAACATAACGTGAAAAGAATTAACAATATAATACTCTAATAAATAAGCCAAATAAAAAAAAATGTTGAGTGGAGGATAAAGTGATCACCTGAATATCCACACTGAATCATTTTACCATAACTTTCTGAGAAGAGACAAATCTGTAATAGTCACTCCATGGATCGATTACCGAATGACATTGTCTACAAAATATTATATAAGAATTCAATTTACATGCATCTGATTAAAAATTCTTTACATTACGAGTGAATCAATATAAGTTGTCTAGCTCCAAAGTTATGACTTACAAAAGGCTTCTTGGGCTTTGTGGTGAGGTTGGTATTGAGGCAGACTGGGAGTATAAATAGCGAAAATATCAAGCAAATAATATTACTTAATTGAATTCATGTATGAATATATTAGGAAGAATAGTCTGTAATAAGATCATCTCTTATCTACATAAAAAAAAATGTTAAAACACACACATACACACACAAAAAAAGTGGAAGATTGTAAAAAATGCATTAAATAAAATTAATGAGAGAAAGATTAACATTACATGTTATAGTGGGAGTATATATAATAGAGATTAAGGATGTAGAATTTCATTCCAATTCAAATTTCTCAAATTCAAATTCAAAATCATATCATTTTGTTATAAAAAAGATTAGATTGTTACTCTTTCTTATCCTATTTATTTTATTATTCATATTTGGATTGAGAAAAATGTATGAATAAAAATTTTTGTTTGTTGATAAACTTAAAAAGTTTAAAAAAATTACAGATTACTAATATAAATAGACATAACATTGTAGAGATAAATTCAAATAACTTTATCATTAAATTGATTAAGTTAGATAGGGATCAATTCAAATTAAAAAATTCTATAAATTATTATGTTAATGACTTATTAAAATTATGATGAGACATTAGCGGTACATGTTCTTCATGTTTTTAAAAACATCCTGCCATTACAATTTTTTTTATTTTCATTAATTTATCTTTCATTTAATATTTAAATCAATTGTATTTAGATATATATTATAACTGAATGAGATAAGTATATGAAACCTCAAGAGTTCATTTAGATATCTTTAATTATAGGTTACTAGTTTTAAGCTACCAATAATTTTTTTTCTTTCTTCTAAAAATCTAGTATTTCTAAATTAAATTTAATATTTTAATTCAAAATTATTATTACACTACTATTAAATTTGTTATTGTTGTTTTTGTTGTAGTTGTTATTATTATTATTATTATTATTATTATTAATAATAATAATAATAATAATAATAATAATAATAATAATAGTAATAATAATAATAATAATAACGGTATATTACTAAGACCACTACTATATTATTATTATTATTATTATTATTATTATTATTATTATTATTATTATTATGATTATGATTATTATTGAGATAAGTATATGAAACCACAAGAGTTCATTTAGATATCTTCAATTATAGGTTCCTAATTTTAAGCTAACGATAATTTTCTTTCTTTCTTTCTTTCTAAAAATCTAGTATTTTTAAATTAAATTTAATATTTTAATTTAAAAATTATTATTGCACTACTATTAAATTTTAATAATAATTCAAAAATAATTATTGCACTACTATTAAATTATTACTACTACTACTGCTACTGCTACTGCTACTGCTGCTACTGCTACTGCTAACTACTACTCCTACTACTAATTACTACTACTATTAGAAGTAGTATTCCTGATTTTATGAAAAACTTAAATTCTTGATAGTTTTCTTATCTTTTCCTAATATGTAAATAAATTATATTTAAATATATTTTATACCATTTAAATCTTATAACAGATAAGTTTGAAATAGTATATATCTATTAGAACTCTTTACTTATTAGTTTCTATTTTTAAGATAATGAAATTTTTTTTTATAAAAGGATAATTTATTCAAATTCAAATACTTAATTTTTCAATTCAAAATTTTTATTACAATATTTTTAACTTTGTCTTGAAATATTTTTTAATATTGTCTTAAAAATTACCACGTGGCTATTTTAATAGCTTGACACGTAGCATCTTGCATTGTTTATATTTTGCTTTTATATATATATATAGATTTTTGTTGGTATTTATTTTAGTTTAATCATAATCATAGATACATATTAATTATGATAATTTATTTGATATCTTAATTGTATAAATATTTAAGATGTTAGTGTATAAGACTTAAATCTATATTTAACTATATTTACTATTGCTCATTATATTAACAGCAAAGTTGAAGATACTGTAAGGAAGAATATAATAAATCAGAGACTGAGATTACAACTGATGATCAAGTTTGCAACAAGCTTTCAATCACTTCAAACAAAAATAAAAAACGTAGATAGGAAAATGACTTCAGTCGTTGAGAATGAGACTCCAAAACTTAGCTATGCTTCAATTGTTGATAATTTTTTTGGGGTCATTTTGTTCACATGCTAGTTATGTGGAAATCATATAATTTGTCTTATTTGTGATACTTCTTATAAATAAAATATTTCTTATAGCTGATGCATTCTTTGGTGGGAATGACCTATCCTGCTTCATCTATGGAAAATATTTTGAATTAGGCAAGAATATTATGATCTCCACATAACTAGGATATTGACCAAACGACTCTAAAAGTATGACTAATCATTGATGCATAGCTAACATTTAGAGGCTTTGCTGTATCTTATTTTGATGATGAGCAGATGACTACAGGGGATCACGTCCCTAAATGTTCATGGCAACAGTACAGCTGGCACGCGTCTGAACAGTTTTGTCATTTTGTATAACAAACTATGTAGGTATTGTTTGTACTATTAAGGACACCTGGTCCAATAGCATTTCAACACTAATAATCACTTAACTATAAAAAGAAAAGAAGGCTTCTTCATCAAGTGGTTTTTGTAAATTCAAAAGAGAGATAAGACAAAAAAAGGCAAAAACTCAATTTTAGTACAAGTTCTTAGTGTGCTGATAGTGAAAACATTCTTGAGTTAATTTTGTAATTGAATTACTTATTCTATAAGAGCAATGCATTGTTATTGTTGCTTTGAGAGTGCTTTGGTAGAGTTTCCTAAATTCAAAACTGGTTAGAGTTAACCGGTGTTGAGGGAGTCTTGGTGAAGTTGTCAAGGTGAGGCTGTAGTAGAGTTAATATAAGCTAGAGGATCCTAGAGTTAGGCTGAAATCGAGTCTGTAATCAAAAGGTTGATTATAGTGAATTTCTGAGGAGCCTGTGAGGGAAACCGTGTTTTTTCCTCCCTTGAATAAGAAGGTTTTCACCTCAAATCTTTGTGTTGTTAATTTCCTGCAAAGCCTTTATTTTTTTCCAGCACTTCATAGTTGGTTCATTGTTCTATTGCCTGTGACTGGTTTCAGGGACAAGGCCCCTCACTGTGTGGTGCAACCCCTAAATATTTCAACAATTGGTATCATAGATGGTTCACTCTAAAAGATTTATACCTAGAGTGTTTTGATCATCATGGCTGCCTTACTGAATTTGGAAAAACAAAAAAAAGGTTCCCTTATACAAAGAGGTGAGAACAATCTTGGTAGTTATTCCAAAATTCTGGAAAAGTAAAGAAAAAGCTAGAATTGAGCTAGAGGTGGAGAGAAAGGAAACAAAAAGAATGAGATTCTTGACTTTGAAGGCTTTAGAGTCTGTTTCAAGTAAGAAAGACACTGATGATGCACTTTTGACAACAAAGATTGTTAGAGCAATGAAGAAAAGCAGTCAGCTTAGCAAAAGGAATGGAAAAATTGAAATGTATCACAAAGGTGGTAGTTTTGAAGATTTTCTTAGGAATTGTCCAATGCAAAAGAAGGAGCAAAATCCTGAAAAATTAAGAAAAAAAGATGCAACTAGCTGTATAGTCGAGAAGGTATTGGCTTCATGGTAACACTCCTCCAATGAACCTGAGAAAGATAAAGAGTATAAAGTTGGTTTCATGTTTAAAAAGAATGATAAGAAAATCATCTTAGGTTCTTAGTTTTGTCTTATGGCAACTAATGAAGATAAAGAAGAAAGTGGGGTAGTAAAAAGGGATTTTACTCAAAACTGGTTTATGGATAACGGTTGTTCAAGACACATGACTGGAAGGGTTGTCTGTTTTCTCTCCATTAAGAGATTTCAAGGGGGAGGTGTGTCCTTTGGAAATGTTAATAAAAGGGTATATCCAAGGTGATGGAAGGATTGAAAAATTACCTCATTATGCAATAAAAGAAGTGTATTTTGTGGATGACCTTAAATACAGTCTTCTTAGTGTATCTCAAATCTATAACAAAGAAAATAAGGTAAAATTCTCATATGATGGATGTACTGTATCAAGCATAAAATCTGAAAGAATTATTCTCAAAAACAAAAGGATTAAAACATGTATGTAGCTGATCTAGAGTCAGTGGATGATGGGGAATTAACTTATTTAAGTGCTCAAGTTGAAGATGCTAATTTATGGAACATAAGACTAGGACATGTAACTTCCTCTTTATTAAATAAGTCGATTTAGATGGACCTGATCCGTGGCTTGCCAAAGCTGAAATTTCTAAATAATAAAGTTTGTGATGCTTATGTTAAAGGTAAACAAACCAAATCCTCTTTTAAATTAGAGAAGCAAATTTGATCAGGGAACTGAATTTGAGAATTCTCAAATTGATGAATTTTGTGCTGAGCATAGAATAAGTCACAATTTTTCTGCTCGTAGAACTCCACAACAAAATAGAGTTGCTAAAAGGAAAAATAGAACACTCATAGATATTGCTAGGACTATGATATTTGATAGTGGTCTTCCAATGAGTTTATGGGCTAAAGCAGTAAATGTTGCTTGTTATGTGACTAATAGGTGCTTAATTAAATCATTTCTGGATAAGACTTCATATGAGATGGTATTCAATAGAAAGACTAAGCTAGATTACTTTAGAACATTTGGATGCAAATGCTTTGTGGTAAACAATGGCAAGAAAAATTGGAAAAATTTGACTCCAAAAGTGATGAAGCAGAGTTTGTAGGCTATTCCTCAACGAGCAAGGCTTACAAAGTATTCAATAAAAAAACTCTGTGTGTTGAAGAAAGTTTTCATGTGATCTTTAATGAGTCAAAAAATCAAATAAACTTAGGAGATGGTAAAGATTCAGAAGTGATGAACTCATTCCTGTTCAAAGGAATGATATTGCTGGAGATGATAATCAAGGGATAAATGGTGTAGACGAGAGTGATGATAGTGATGGTGATCCAGGATCTCAGTTACAAATTTCAGCTCTAGTAGAAGAACAACCAAAGTAAACAAGTTAGAATTTACAGGGACATAGTCCCAGTGGTATCAATCTCGGAAGGCAAAACTAGAGGCATAAATCCTCTCATCTCCTTGAGAACCTGACTACACATTTGGAAACAAGAGTCCAAAAAAGAGATTAAGCTAGAATGTTATGAAATTTTTAGTTTTTTTTTTTGTCTCAAATTGAGCCCAAAAATATAAATGACGTTGATTGGATCAATGCAATGCAGGAAGAACTCCAGTAATTTGAAAGAAGCAAAGTCTGGCATCTAGTCCCCAGGCCTATTGACGGCACCAGATAGGTGTACAAAAATAAGCAAGGTAGGAATGAAACTATCAACAAAAACAAGGCAAAGCTGGTTGTTCAAGGTTATAACCAGAAAGAAGGGATTGACTATGATAAAACTTTTTCCCTTATAGCAAGAGTAGAGGAAATAAGAATTCTTATTGCATTTGCTGCATGTATGGGATTCAAACTGTTTTAAATGAATGTTAAAAGTGCCTTCCTGAATGAAAACATGAAGGAAGAAGTCTATGTCAAATAATATCCAGGTTTTGAAGATATAGATTTTCTTCACCATGTACTTAAATTGGATAAAACTCTTTATGATTTGAAACAAGCACCAAGGGCCTGGTATGAGAGACTCTCAAATTTTTTTCTGGAAAATGGTTTCAAAAAAGGAAAAATAGATAATACTCTATTCTTAAAGACCATAGGTAGCAACCTATTGATTTTTCAGATATTTGGTGATGACATAATCTTTGCAGATACTTCTTAATCCCTATGTGAAGAATTTGCTTAAGCTAATGGGGAGTGAATTTGAGATGAATATGATGGGTGAATTAAGCTTCTTCCTAGGCCTGCAGATTAAAAAAACTTCTCAAGGGATAATGATTTGTCAAGAGAAGTACATCAAGGAGTTACTGAAGAAATATAACATGGGAAATGCCAAGAAAATTGATACTCTAATTGGAACCAACTCAAAAATGGATAATGATGAACTAGGTCCTTTAATAAATGAGATAATGCATAGAGGGATTATTGGATCCTTGTTGTACCTCACTACAAGTAGGCCCGACATTGATTCAGTGTAGAAATGTGTGCCAGATTTCAAGCATTTCCAAAAAAGTCTTATTTAAAAGTTGCAAAAAAATTTTTAGATATCAAAAAGGGATAGGGGACCTGGTCCTTTACTATCGATCAAGAGACAATTTTGACTTGGTGGGATATGCTAAAGCTGACTATGCTGGATATTTGGTAAATATAAAAAACACTTTAGAAATGGCATATTTTGTTGGCTCATCCTTAATTTCCTAGGGATCTAAGAAGCAAAACTCAGTTTTCCTATCCACTGCTGAAGTTGAATATGTGGCTGCAACTTCTTGTTGTGCTCAATTTCTATGGATCAAGTAGCAATTGAAAGATTTTGGCACTATCACAAATACTATCCCTCCGATGTGTGACAACACAAGTGCTTTAAACATGGCCAAGAATCCAGTGCAACACAAGAGAACTAAGAATATTAATGTAAGACATCACTTCGTAAGAGACAATGTTGAGAAAGGGGCTATCTGTAAAAAGTTTTTCAAGACTGAGGATTAGATAGCAGATATCTTTACTAAGGCACTTCACAAGGAATAATTTGTGAAGAAAAAATTAAAGCTAAGTTTGATCAAAATGACCTGACCTACTATATGAATCAGTATTTTTCCATAAAAATTGGCTATGATAAGGAGACAGGGACCAAGTACCATGTTGAACTACAAATATAAGTTGAAATATAAATATAAATGGCATGTTGATAGGGGGAAGTATGTGATAGATGGTATGAAGGCATAATGATAGAGTTGGAAGTAATGATGGTACACAAATTTTGGTGCTTTATTGACAGGGGAAAGTAGATGAGTTGAGTTTTTGCTATAAATGACAACAAAGGATAGGTCCCTATGTTGTATGACGCTAGAAGCATGATGATTTAATGATAAGGGGAAACAATCATCTTCAGTAGTGGTAATCACATTAATTAAATATGATGAATGTGTATTGATGCTCAAAATTCTATGTTTGGTTTGTCATCATCAAAAAGGGGGAAAATTGTTGTATCTTATTTTGATGATGAGCAGATGACTACAAGAGACCAGGTCCCTAGATGTTCATGGCAACAATGTAACTGGGACGGGTCTGTACAGTTTTATCCTCTAATATAACAAATTGTGCAGGTATTATTTGTACTATTAAGGACACCTGGTCCAATAGCATTTCAACACTAATCATCTTTCAACTGTCAAAGAAAAAGGATGCTTCTTCATCTAGTGGTTTTTACAAATTCAACAGAGTGTAAAGAAAAAAAGGCAAAAACTCAATTTTAGCTCAATTTCTTAGTGTGCTGATAGTTAAAACATTCTTGAGTTAGATATTCATTTTTAATTGAATTACTCAATCTATAAGAGTAATGCATTTTCATTGTTGATTTGAGAGTGCTTAGGTAAAGTTACCTAAGTCCAAAACTGGTTAGAATTAACTGCTGTTGAGGGAGTCTTGGTAGAGTTGTTAAAGTGAAGCTATAGTAGAGTTACTATAAGTAGGAGGAGCCTAGAGTTAGAATGAAATCAAGTTTGTAATCAAGAGATTGACTATAGTAGATTTTTGAGTAGCTCGTGAGGTCAAACCATAGTTTTTCCTCCCTTGAGCAAGGGGGTTTTCACATTAAATCTTTGTGCTTTTAATTTCCCGCAAGGCCTTTAGTTTTTCTAGAACTTCATAGTTGCTTCATTGTTCTATTGCCTATGACTGATTTTGAGGGACTAGGCCCGTCACTGTGTAGTGCAGCCCCCAAGGGTTCCAACAGCATTATTTCCACGACTGGTTCATCTCATGAACTGTGTTTCTCATTTTTCTTTGAAGTGATTGAAGGTTTCTTTCCAATTTGATCATCTGCTGTTACCTTAGTCTCTTGACTTATCAATTCTTCCTAGACAGTATATTCAACTTTGCTCTTAATATATTTAACAATAATAAATATAGTTAATGATAGATTTATGTTCTACATATAGACATGTTTAAATTTAAACAATTAGAATATCAAAAGGTGATCATAATTAATATATCTCCATGGAAAGGATTAGACTAAAATAAATAACCAACAAAAATAAAGATTAACATAGTATCATAACAATCAGGTAATCAATTTAAGTAGCATAAAAACCAAACAGATATACCAAAGGATCAACTAGGGCCTTTTCATCAATTTTCTCCTTAACAACTATCGGATATAATTTCATGCCAAAAAGTAAAAATAACATTCAAAACTTAGTAGATTTTCTTATGCGGAGCAAGAGAAAAATTCCAGCAGAAATTTCAGAAATTTCTTTCTCAACTTATCTTGCCCAATCAAGAATGTTGTAAGTATTATAAGAAAAATCTTCATCAATAGACAATTGAGAATCAATAGTTGTGACTTCCATCTTGTTATTCTTAAAATGAGATGATATGATAAATTCATTCATACCTTAAACTTATACAAATATCATAAGACTATTAAGAAAGAAAACATTCAGTAAAAATTCAAACACCAATAAAAACAAAAATTAAGTTTTACTCAAAATTAAAAACCTTGAAACTTTAGATCTAACTAAACTATTGCAAGATATGACAACAAAAAAAACTTTTTTGTGGGGAATTACAAACAAAATCAATTGACTAATTGATAAGGATACAGAAACTACCAAATTCTCTTCAAAAATCATACACCAAATTAATTTTCAAAAATGTGAAATGCAAAAATAAGCGGGATTCCTTTTTTAGGTGAAACATATAATTAGGATTCAATAATTGTCCACTTTAGACTTTGCATATCCCTTAAGAACAATGATTAATATGGATAGTTAGCCTTAATATCCATCTTAATTGATGTATAATCTTATTTCCTGTGAAATAAATTGATGGAATAAAAAATCAATGTAGAGAGTAAAATAAGAAAAAGTTAATTGTCCTTTCTAAATATGTTAAATGTGACAACTAAAACTAAAAAACCTATTTTTAAAATAGTGGATAATAGAGGGACTACACTAAAATATTAAATTAGAATATAAGATGCATATTAGTATATTTGTAACTATTGCTCATGCTACAACAACAACAACAGCATACCTAGTATATTCTAACTAAGTGGGGTTTGGGAAAGCTAAGTGTACGCAGTCCATACCACTATCTCAAAAATGAGATAGAGAGGCTGTTTCCAAAAAAATGCCAGTTCAAAATAGAACAATGCTCAATATAAAACAATCTATACAAGACATAGTCAAAGGAAAAAATATAATAGAAGACAAGACATAGTCAAAGGACAAAATATCATACAAATCAATATATCCAATAATATCATATACTAGACACACCAAGTAGTACAACAAAAGATACAACATCCTAAACTCAACTTAACCTTCTACCCTAATTCGTCTCCTCTATAACTCTCTATCTAGGGTCATATCCTCGGTAAGTTAGAGTTGCTCCATATCCTGTCTAATCACCTCCCTAAAAAATTTCTCCGGTCTACCTCTACCGTGCTTGAAACAATCCCTAGCCAACCTCTCACACCTTTGCACTAGGGCATTCTTGCCTCTCCTTTTCACATGACCAAACTATCTCAACCTTGCTATCCTCATATTGGAAACCACCGATTCCAGTCCCACCTTATCTCTAATAACCTCATTTCAAATCTTATCTTTCCTAGTTCACCCACACATCCACCAAAGAATTCTCACTTCTCCACCTTCATCTTTTAGAATTGGGCCTTCTTAAATGTCTAAAACTCTACCCCATACAACAATTTTGGTCTACCCACCACTCTGTAGAACTTTTCTTTAAGTTTAGGAGGTTGATATTGGGTGTATTTATGCATTCTACCATCACTATTCTAGCCTTTTTACCCTTATTTTCAGGATGATTCATGTTCTATATGGGTTGATAATGAGATAAATATGTATCAAGTTTTTAAATCATGTGTTTATGATGTTTAAAATGAGTTCCAAATAAGTTTATAGCTAAAAGATTCATTTAGAGTTCAACCCGGAAAACTAGCGTTACTAGCTTGAGCTAGGTATTTGTCTAGTCTATCATGTTGGCTTCTAATGATTTTAATGAGTTCCTAAGGTTGTTATTATGTATTTATATTTGAAACAACTTTTTGATAATTCTCAAGGGTCAATGGATCAAGACAAGACAATGAGTTAAAGATAAAAGTGAATTAGCCTATGCTTAGCTCTTATTTCTAGTTCGTCGTGTTGGATGTTGTGTTTTGAATTTTAAATTATTGTGTTTAATTATATAGGATGCTTGTTTAATGGATTATGATGATATATTAAGGATTTGAAAGCTTTAAATCAAGTAGGAACAACTAAAAAAGGCTCAGAATAGCTCAACAAAGGCACAATACACAAATTGACGCACTTTTGAACCCCTGGGATGTGTTAGGTGCATTTAAAGTTATGGAATAGCCAATGGAAGTGTTAAAAATACCAATTAATTAATAAGAGGCCCAACATAGTAACCAATAGGCGCGTGGTGGTTTTAACGGCGATTTGAAGGCAACACGGGCTCATTTCGGTGCCCCCTTTGCCTTAGAAAAATTCTGAACAACAAATTTCAGAGATGTTGGGCGATTTGGAGGTGACGCCTTGAATGGAGCGAGGCTCAGGCCAGGGTGATGCCTCACCCACTCCTGGGCTCAATAACGGAATGTTTTTAACTCCAACACGGATTGGGCTTACTCCTATATTGTAGATACATGTTATATCATGTTTTTACATACTTTTGGACGTCTTTGGACAAGAGGAGGCTGCTCTACACATTATTTGGACTTTATAATTCTTTAATTTAGTTTCTTTATGGTTTGTATCATCAATCCAAGGGATTGGATGATGAATATTTCCATTGAAGGCTAAAACTCCTTTTTCGGGGTTAAGGCCAAGATCATGAATACTTTCCTTTTGAATTGATTTTGTTGATTTTTTTTATCATTATTGGTAGATTTTTTATTCTTTTTTTTAAACTATTTTAAGGATTAGATACCCTTAGAATACATCAATTTTTAACCTTGTGATCTCGAGAGAAGGAATAGGGCGATAGAACACGGGAATAAGCAAAGTATGGTTCTTGATTCTTTGTAAAATAAAAAACTTGAATTAGTATCTAGGTCATGGATGTACTTAGATTCCTTACTTGATTCATATGTTGGATGATATTTCTAAAGAACCTAAGTGAACTATTACATCTCCGTTCAACGATGTAGTTGTAAGGTTCAACTTAGGTAGAGGATTAGAGGTTGGGAAATCATAATCATGCAATTAACCCTACGAATCAACAACAAAGATAAGAAATTTAATGAATGAAGTTCAATAACATTGTATGATTGTTCGTAAACCTTAACCCTAGGCTACTATCCACAGATTGTCCTAAGTCATTATTTTTTTCCTTAGTTTAGTTTAGTTTAGTTTTAATTTACAACTTTAAAACTCTATTTGCTCCTCTCCTCAATTGGTTAAACTAGTGAATTGGATAGGCAGCGAATGCAAGTCCCTGAGGGATCGATACTTGGGCTTCCTTGAAGCCACTTTATTACTTGATAAGACCACGTACACTTGCGTGTGCGCTTGGATGCTGTCACATTTTTGGCACCGTTGTCAGAGACTTGTAACTAGGCAACTATCTTAATTTTAGTTTTTATATATTGAGTTGTAAATAGTTTTTATTTAGTTTAATTTTTATTTTCTTTTCTTTTTCTTTTTATCTCACTTCTTGACATGGCAGCTTGGGATATATGGTTTTTAAGTGATGACAATTTTTGTTGTTTCTGTAAGGAAGCATATCAAGCGGCTTATTGTACAGATTTTGATGAAAGTACGTGGACGAGACCTTTAAAATATGATGCGGATAATCTTCTATTTGTGGAGCAGACTACAACTTGGTGTTTACTTTATGGTCAAAGTGGTCATACTGCAACTATATGTGTTGTCAATCCCGATTCAGAATTGTTTATGGGCTATGCTGAAAGAAAAAACTATATAAACTACTACAATAGAACGGGGCTGAATCATTCACAAATTCAATCATGGACTAACCAGCAACAGTTTCAGCAGCAACAACTAAATGTGCATTTATGCATTCTAGCGTCATTATTCTAGCCCTTTTAGCCTTGTTTTGAGGATGATTCATGTTCTATATGGGTTTATAATGAGATATATTTGTATCAAGGTGTTAAAGCATGTGTTTATGATTTTTAAAGTGAGTTCCAAACAAGTTTGTATCTACAAGATTCATTTAGAGTTCAACCCAAAAAACTAGCGTTACTAGCTTGAGCTAGGTGTTTTTCTAGTCTATCATGTTGGGTTATAATGTGTTTAATGAGTTTATAAGGTTTTTATTATGTATTTATATATTAAAAAACTTGTTGATAATGCTCAAGGGTCAAAACAGTGAGTTAAAGATCAAAGTGAAATTACCCTATGCTTAGCTCGTGTTTCTAGTTCGTCATGTTGGATATTGTGTTGTTTTGAGCTTTAAATTATTGTTTTAAATTATATATGATGATTTTTTAATGGATTATGATGATATAAAAAGTATATACAAGCTTCAAATCAAGTGACAATAACTCAAAAAGGCTCGGAATGGCTCAACGAATGCATAATACGCAGATTGATGCACTTTTGGTTGGGCGCGTGTGGAGCGATGGAGTGGAAAATGGACCTGTGAAAAACACAAATGGATTTATAATATGCCCACAATTGTAACTAATAGGAGCGTGGTGGTCCTAACCGCGATTTGGAGGCGACGTAGGCTCATTTCGGTGACCCCTTTGTCTTAGAAAAATTTTGAACAACAAATTCCAGAGAGGTAAGGCGATTTGGAGGTGACTCCTTGCCTGGAGTGTGGTTCAACCCAGGGAAATGCATCACCCACTCCGGGCTCAATAACTGAAGGTTTTCAACTCCAACACAGATTGGGCTTACTCCTATACTATAAATACATGTCATATCACCTTTTTACATACTTTTGTACGTTTTTGGACAAGAAGAGGCTGCTATACACATTATTTAGGTTTTATAATTCTTTAAATTAGTTTCTTTATAATTTGTATCATTAATCCAAGGGATTGGATGATGAATATTTCCATTAAAGGCTAAAACTCCCTTTTCGGGGTTAAGGCCAAGATCATGACTACTTTCGTTTTGAATTGATTTTGTTGATTTGCTTATCCTTATTGGTTTATTGTTTATTATTATTTTACCTATTTTAAGGATTAGCTACCATTAGAATACATCAATTGTCAACCTTGTGATCTTGGAAGAGGGAATGGGGCAATAGAACACGGGAATAAGCAAAGTATGGTTCTTGATTCTTTATAAAATAAGAAACTTGAATTAGTATCTAGGACAATGATGTACTTAGATGCCTTACTTGATTCATATGTACGATGATGTTTATAAAGAACTTAAGTTAAATATTACATCCCCATTCAACGATATAGTTGTAAGATTCAACTTGGGTAAAGGATTAGAGGTTGGGAAACCATAATCATGCAATTAACCCTATAAATCAACAAGCAAGATAAGAAATTTAATGAATGAAGTTCATTAGCGTAGTACGATTGTTCATAAACCTTAACCCTGGGCTACTATCCGTATATTGTTCTAAGTCATTATTTTTTGCCTTCATTTAGTTTAGTTTTACTTTACAACTTTAAAATTCTATTTGCTCATCTCCTCAATTGGTTAAACTAGAATTGGATAGGCGTCGAACACAAGTCCCTAAGAGATTAATACTTGGGCTTCCTTGAAGCCACTTTAATAATTGATAAGACCATATAAACTTGAATGTCCACTTGGTCACTGTCAGAGGTACCTTTTTGTCATATAAGATTCCATAGGCGAGCCTCTATTTCATCCACCCTACCCCAATCTGATGAGTGACATCTTCATAAATCTCTCATTATCCTAAATCATAGACCCTAGATACTTAAAACTATCTCGCTTATTGATAGAATGAGTATCAAGCTTAACAACCACATCAATCTCATGAGACACCTCGCTGAACTTACTATCCAAATATTCTGTCTTGTACCTACTCAACCTAAACCCTTTATACTCAAGGGTTTGCTTCCAAACCTCCAATTTAGCATTAACTCCACTACTATTTTCATCGGTCAGCACCACATCATCCGTAAAAAGTATACAGTAAGGAACCTCATTCTAAATTTGCCTTATCAAAACCTCCGTTACCAAGGCAAAAAGGAATGGACTAAGTGTCGATCCTTGGTGTAAAACCATCAAGAGGGGGAAGTGCTCTGAGTCCCCTCCCCTGGTCCTAACTCGAGTCTTGGCTCCATCGTACTTATAATGTCATGAACCAAGTTCGTCATAAGTGACACACACACTACTCATTTGGTGGGAGAACTAACTATCTCGAATGACACTTTCATAATCCACACTTAAAAGAAATGAGCGAAACTAATCCATCCATTTATCATCCAATATAAAACCAAATCATAAGTACAGCTGAAGACAAAAAAGTACTTATGCAAAAATAATCCCTAGGACCTGAAAGTCATTTGTACCAAAATATCTAAAAATGTCAAGAAAGGGATGCACCCCATAATCATAATAAAACGTAAGTTTAGAATGAGAGAACTTTACCAATAAGAAAAGATTTCATGTTATGCTTAATATGTTGCTCACCCTAAAATCTAGAGTCAACTATGGAAATCACAAGTGAGGTCTCGTAAGAGTTGCTAGAATGTGCACTGCACTCACAAAAGTAAATCCATGTATAGTATTAGCACAAAAGAGAACAACATTGTACTGGTAGGGTCATTTGACCAACTCAAAATGAGAATATGAACATATAATTAAGTTATAATACAATAAGTTAATCTATGCTTAATAAACATACACTTAACATAATAAGAAAAAATGAACAATTGAGGAATCAAATCAGCAAGTCAACATATTATCAACAAGTCAAATATTGTCAAGACAAGCCAAAAACAAGTTATAACAATTTATTAAGTTTAAGAAAAATAATTTCTCGGTTTACTCATGAAATTGTCAAATTCACTTGACCCTCTGATGTGCTAGATTTTTGTAGCACATTTAGGACCTTTTAACTTGAAATAATTGAAAGTTCTTAAGTAATTATTAGTGTTTTTGATGTTATTTATTAAAATATTATAGGAAAGTCAAGATGCATGGAAATAAATAACAATGGAGCAGAAGAGCTAAAATCTGAGAAAAAAGAGTTGAAAACATGGCTGACGAAAACTGTGATAAGTCATTAGCCTTGTGATAGGCTATCAGCATTAGCGTCAGCCTTAACTAGGGAGTTCCAATCTGAGAAACAATTATGATGACATTTCTGACTGGTGTCAAAGTCGTGATAAGGCGTCAAGAATGACGTCAGCCTTAAGCAGAAAGTTAGCATGGGAAGAAGATATCTGACGACGTTGGTGATACGCCGTCAGATCCCTGATGTGTCATCAGCCACATCATCAGCCTAAGACAGAACCTAAAGGCAACTGAAGCCTCTCTGACGCCATCCGTGATAGGGTGTCAACTTTTTGACGCGACGTCAGTTTGGGCATCACCTATTCCAAACAATTTTATTAATTTTATTATTTTATTTCCTTAATTAGGCTTTAGTATAAATAGCATCTTTCAGAGTTTTTGATTGATTCATAATTCATCTATCCGAACAATTTTACCGAGGGCGGAAAAGGATAGAAACCTCTCATTGAGGGTTCCTAACATTCTTGTAAACATGTTCCATTTGAAGATTGATTGTGGGTATGATTTATTACTTATTCTTGATTATGAATTCAATACATATTGTAGATCTTTGTATCATGAATAGCTAATTTTCTTTACTTGAGTTATGGGAACCTTGATGTGAATACTAATTTGGGTTGTGAATCTTATGTATGTCCATAAGAAATTGATGTTGTATAAACCTTTCCTTATTTTAATGATCTCTCTTAGCTGCAACTTAATAGAGTCAGCACTACAAACATCACTTGTCTCAGAGGAAAGTGTTTGTTAGGTTACTTCAATGAAACAATCACTTGTCCGAGAGAAAAGTGCTTGTCGAGCAATGTAACGATATCTCTTAGTTGCAACTTGAAAGGTGAGCCCAAGAACATCACTTGTTCGATAAAAAAGTGTATGTGGGAAAAGAAAGAGTTTACATGGACTCGAAAGATTTTAATCTTTAGTTTATTGGCACATGCCTTAACCAGATTTGCCTACATGAGAACATAGTTGAATAGCAAACACATCATTTAAGTTTGAGAGAATTAACGGATACACTTCCTGCTGAGTTAGAGAGACGAATGGGTAAATAATAGGATTCAACTCTTCTTATAATTGAAGTGTCAATTGGAACTCTAAAGTGATTTACAACCCAACCTATCTAAGCATCTTGGTAACTATAACTCTAGTGTCCCATAACATTGTTAAATTGAAATGTTTATCAACTTATGTTTAACCATTTAAAACCCCCAAATTTTGTATTTTTCTATTATTTGCTTAAATTCAACTTGTAGCTGTAGTTTCAAATTAGTTTGATCGCCAGTCACATTGTTCCTCGTGGATTCGACCCCGACTCCGAAGTTGGGTAAATATATCAACGACAACTGCCTTGTACTTATTTGAGGTGTAAGATGAGCGATATTAAAAATGGCCTTGTTGCCGGGTAACAATTTGGCGTATTGAGTTGGTTTGGAATTTTAGCCTACTTGCTTGAATTCAAACTTGTAAATATTTGTTGTTAGTTTTCTTTTATTTCTTGTGTTAGGTAGATTTTTATTCTAATTAACTTTTTAGTATGGCATCTTGGAATGAATATGAGTTTGGTGGTTGGAAATCGTATCTTGATGATCCATGTCCATATTGTGATGGACCTTACTTTTGGCAAGATTGTAAATATGCTCCTCAGAGAGAGATGTGTGCACCGTCTCCATCTTACTAGGAGTATAATTGTTCTTTATGTGGTGGTCAAGATGGATATTGGAGTGATTGCCCAAATGCCCCTTCCCCCTATTGTGCTAACCTAAGTTCTAGTTCTTCTTATGAGTATGACAGGTCTTGTAGTCAAGCACAAAAAGAACAAAGCACCGAAAAGAGTGGCATTGAAGCTATGCTCCAACTAATGTTGGATCGTGTGGACACAATGAATGAAATCATACATGATTTGCATTAAGATATAAGGGAAATTAATGAGGAAAGTAGAATGATTGAGGATATGGATATAGTGGGTTAAGCATTCAAAGCACCTTTCCACATTATGTTTAGATGATATCTTATCTGTGGAATCATTTAACATAATGGACAAGTGTGAAGATGAGGAACAAGAATCCTATATTGATATTTTGCTTGATGTTGAGAAACCCTCGATGATTTCCCAACCAATCGAACCAACCATGAGGGATGAGCTAAGATTCAGGAAATGGTGATAGAGAAAAAAGAAGAAACCAACCAAATCTCTTCTAAAGACTCTAGCCCAATTCAGGGTGAGGATACCCAGAAGGAAGCAACTCTAAAATTAAGGAGAAGACCTCATTCGAACCAGTTTTCAACATTGTGCTTGGTGGATGAGATGGAAGTTCACCTACCCAAGCAACTGAGGTGTTTAGAGGATAAGGAATATAATCCTTATATTTTGGAGTTTGGCATTCAAAAAGAGCAAAATAAAACCCCCTACTTAAAGGTCAGTAAAGGAAAAATTCAATGTGCATCAAGTGGATTATTGATGTTCTCATCAATACCCAAGGAGCCTATCCGAAAATTTGATATGAAGTTGGGTAAGAGATTCAAGTTATAAAAGTGGCGAGATAAAGGAAGTGTCATTGTATCCGTATATTTACCCAATGCGCCTCGAAGATGTGATGATCAAAAGTTGGGTCGACGTTTCAAATCCTCCAAGTGGAGACATAAATAATTATCAACACGGTATCTTGATGAAGTTTGAGTAGTCAAAATAACTGAGTCATGCCGCAATATTAAATTAGGCGCTTCTTGGAAGGCAACCCAAGGTATTTTGTTGTTTAAATTCGTATTATGTGATGGACATCAGATCTCCGCATCAATGGTGTCACAGGTATGTTTCTAACTCTCTTGGTTTGGTTGACTTATTGGGGACATTGCATGATATTAAGTTGAGGGTGAGGCTACTTGTGGGTGCTGATGTCCTCTTGGTGTTTTTGTTGCCATTCCTTTTTTCCCCAGAGTCTTGTTCCTAGTCGATCCAACATCTTTAGGTGTATTATGTTTTTTTTATGATGTGTTGTAGTTAACTGGAGAAAAATAAGTATCTAGAGAAATTGACATATTTTTGTTGATTTTTAAGACTGATAAACACCTCTCTGTTGGTCTGTTTTATAACTATGTGATATGCATTTATATGTGACTACTATGAATCTTTTTATGGCATTAGTACTAGGGACATGATAATCACTGCTAATAATTGCATGAACCAAATGGGTAGTAGCTTATGATGTACCATTGTGCAATATATGTGTGAGGTCTTACTCAATTCCCTGTGTGTTGAATCTAGAACTTTCCCGGTTAGTCTTACCTTGGTTGAAAGATAGGGGTTAGGAAAGGATCATAGGCCGTTTTGATTTATAAGTCACTTTTTTGCCTAAATGACCTTCCCTGTATGCATGATATCTCTTGATCCCTATTTTGAGCCTGAATTGACCATTTCTTTCTATGACACCTATCACCTTCCCATTTAGATCATAATGAACCTGTTTTGGCCCTGGTCCTCCTTGGACACTGTGCACCTTGACTTAGGTAAACAACCTAAGTTGAGGGTGGCTATAATAGGGATGCGTGATGTAAACTGGGTATGAAGAAAGGTAGAATAAAAGTAAAAGAATAAGTGAAAAAGAATAAAAAGATGGGCGGTGTGGAAGAAGAATAAGAAAAGGAAAAGAATGAAAAAGAAAAGCCACATCCATCCTGAATAATGTGTAATCAAGAAAAGGAGAAAAATAATAAAAGGTTAATAAGTGAACCCCAAAAGTTAAGGTAGTGCCAAGGAGGCTTAGTCACTCTAAATTTCATTGAATATCATACCAACCCTTAGCCTACATTACAATCCAAAGAAAAGACCTATAGTGATCCTAACTTATCTGTCTGGACACCATGGTAATGAAAATAAAGGCAAACATATGGTATTTGACATACATTGATTGGAATTTCTTTCTGAGAGTGAGTGTCTCTTGATCGTCTCCTCATTGACATGCTTGAGTTCATATATGAGTGAGGAGGGACTTCTTTGTTTTAAGGGCACATCGATTGCATTGCTAGCTGTTTACTTGTTTGGGTAGTGTAACTTGTACATATGGATGGTTATTGTTGCTGAATTGATGCCATATCTTGATTCCTTAGGGTCACATTGTTAATCTTCATTGATATGCTCAATTGGATTTATAAGTAATTGAACATGGAGAGTGGCATGAGTTTTGAGCTAAACTTGATAATCAACCGTGATAGGTATCTTATGTGTCTCTTGGTTAAGCATCGTAGTATGGTGTTATGTAGTTGCTTGAGGATAAGCAATTAGTTTAAGTTGAGGGTGTTGATGTGCCAGATTTTTGTAGCACATTTAAGACTTTTTAACTTGAAATAATTGTAAGTTCTTAAGTAATTATTGGTGTTTTTGATGTTATTTCTGAAGATTTTGTAGGAAAGTCAAGATGCATGGAAATAAATAACAATGGAGCAGAAGAGCTGAAATCTGAGCAAAAAGAGATGAAAACAAGGCTGACAAAAACCGTGATAAGTCATCAGCCTTGTGATAGACTATCAGTATTGGCGTCAGCCTTAACTAGGGAGTTGCAGTCTAAGAAGCAATTCTGATGACGTTGGTGACGTGACATCAAAATCGTGATAAGATGTCAGCCTTAAGTAGAAAGTTAGAATGGGAAGAAGATATCTAACGACATTGGTGATATACTGTCAGATCCTTGACATGGCATCAGCCACATCATCAGCCTAAGACAGAACCTGAAGGCAACTGAAGCCTCTCTGACGCCATCCATGATAGGGCGTCAACTTCTTGATGCGAGTCAGCCTAGGCGTCACCTATTCCAAATAATTTTATTAATTTTGTTATTTTATTTCCATAATTAGGCTTTAGTATAAATACCATCTTTCAGGGTTTTTGATTGATTCATTATTCATCTATCTGAACAATTTTACTGGGGGCAGAAAAGGAGAGAAACCTCTCATTAAGGGTTCCTAACATTCTTGTAAACATGTTCCATTTGAAGATTGATTGTGGGTATTATTTATTACTTATTCTTGATTATGAATTCAATACATATTGTAGATCTTTGTATCATGAATAGCTAATTTTCTTTACTTGAGTTATGGCAACCTTGATGTGAATACTAATTTGGGTTGTGAATCTTATGTATTTCCATAAGAAATTGATGTTGTATAAACCTTTCCTTATTTTAATGATCTCTCTTAGCTGCAACTTAATAGAGTCAGCACTACAAACATCACTTGTCTCAGAGGAAAGTGTTTGTTAGGTTACTTCAATGAAACAATCACTTGTACGAGAGAAAAGTGCTTGTAGAGCAATGTAACGATATATCTTAGTTGCAACTTGATAGGTGAGCCCAAGAACATCACTTGTTCGATAAAAAAGTGTATGTGGGAAAAGAAAGAGTTTACATGGACTCGAAAGATTTTAATCTTTAGTTTATTGGCACATGCCTTAACCAGATTTGCCTTCATGAGAACATAGTTGAATAGCAAACACATCCTTTAAGTTTGAGAGAATTAACGGATACACTACCTACTGAGTTCGAGAGACGAATAGGTAAATAATAGGATTCAACTCTTCTTATAATTGAAGTGTCAATTGGAACTCTAAAGTGATTTGCAACCCAACCTATCTAAGCATCTTGGTAACTATAACTCTAGTGTCCCATAACATTGTTAAATTGAAATGTTTATCAACTTTTGTTTAACCATTTAAAACCCCCAAATTTTATCTTTTTCTATTATTTGCTTAAATTCAACTTGTAGCTGTAGTTTCAAATTAGTTTGATCGCCAGTCACATTGTTCCTCGTGGATTCGACCCCGACTCCGAAGTTGGGTAAATATATCAACGACAACTGCCTTGTACTTATTTGAGGTGTAAGTTGAGCATTATAACCCTCGTACATACATGATAAGGGATATAAAAACACCCTCTTGCCATGGCCTACAAGGAACAATTACCGTCCATGTACTAAAATTTCAAACACAAGTGTCTACCAACCCTGTTCCACCAAAACCTACGGGAACATTCAAAATACTGAATATTTCATATTTAGCAAGTAAGGTAGTTCAAAATCATATAAAAAATACAAATCATTTGCAAAGATCATACCAAAAAACATGCACTAACAATCCATACTACAAGGTAGTTAACATAACATATAACACAAATTGTATTAAACGAAAATACCATTACCTACCTCAAACCAAGCTTTCACGATCCCTCTATGTTGGAGCTTTGCCATTTTGTTCAATTTTTGCTTGCACGTGGTCTAGATCATGCATATTAATACATAATTTAAAAAATGACCTAATATAAAAAGATTTGTAACTCACACGCAACTCCTATGGTAAAATTCATGATCATTCCCTTCATGTTCTTGGGTTTTTCCATCTTAAGTCACCTGAAACTACCAATTTCATGGAAAAATTAGTGAAATTATGGAATGCAAGGGTAATTTCAATTTTAATTGTCAAAACCCTTTAACTTATTCCTTAGTTTTTCCCCTTACACCAACAATTAATCAACATTTTCTCTAAAATCCTTATTAGACTCCGTGAATTAGTAATTCTAAGGCTTAATAATTAAATATGAGTTAACAGAGATGAATTTCTTACCTTAACAAAGCCAAAAAAAGAAATTATGGTGTGTTTCACCCTAAATCACTCTTTCTTTATCAAAAATAAGTTTTAAAAATTAAACTATTTTTTAAATATTTTAATAAATCAGAGGTTTTTACCTCTATGCAAAACTTGACCGCTATAGTTGTTCCTCTATAGCGGTAACGACTGTTGTAGCTGTCGTTGACGACCTCTGACCGCCTCTATAGTAGGAATTGTTCTACTATGGCCCTTGCCACTATAGTGGTGCCGACTGATATAGCAATGTCGATGGGACAGAATGTCCATCTTCGCCTAATATTTTTACTTTTTACAACACATCTTAAACCAGAGGCACTTCAAACATCTTTATGCTAAGACCAATTTCAAAAGTTCTACTTGCCCAAATTTGATTCAATGATTTTCTTATATTCTTAGATAACTTGAAATCAAGACAAATACCACCATGCCAGTCCAAATCATGCTCAGATTTCTATAGGACACACCTTGCTCTAAAATTAATCAAAACTAGCCTAGCCTGAAATTTGTAACTTCCAGATAAAAATAAATTTGGACATGAGATTTTAAAAGTAGGACTCATATGCAATGACAAAGAGAATCGTTACAACAGATGTAATTTTCCAATCATTCTTTCTTGAATGACCAAGTGAGAAAAATAGGCTAAACAAAGAAGAAGGAGAGTACATGTATCCTAAAATAATTGGGGGTACTTATCCCACATGTCCTGCTTGGTCTCTCAAGTAGCTTTCTCAATTAGACAATGCTTCCATTGCGTCTTCACCAAATAAATTTTCTTCATTATTATTTTTCAAACATCCTGATCTATAATCGCTACTGGTTCTCCTCATAAGCCAAATCCTTATATAGAAGCACCAAAGAACACTTAATGATGTAGTCTCTAACTCTATGGTACCTTTTCAGCATTATAATATGAAATATCATATGGACTCTCGAAAACCCCAATGGTAGAGCTAATCGATATGCAAATGGAACACACTTCCCTAAGAAACTCAAAGGAACCTATATACTGAGGGCTATTTATGACTCTCTTCATAGGAGACACCTTGAGAAAAACTTGCTAACCAACCTTTAAGAACATTTCCCTCACTTTACGGTCTTTGTACTCCTTTTACCAACTTTCAGAAGCCTATAACTTGGCTTGAATAAATTTTACCTTCTCCTGAGCCTTCTTTACCAAATTCGTGCCCAAAGGCTTAACATTTCCTGACTCAAACTACCAAATATGTCACCTGCACTTCCTTCCATAAACTACCTCAAATGGTGCCATATCAATATTATAGTGATAACTATTATTGTATGAAAACTCACACTAGAAAAGAAACTCGTCCTAATGACCACCAATATCAATCACACAGGCCCTTAACATATCCTCTAGAACTTGAATCATCCTCTCTGCCTGCCCATCAGTTTAAGGGTGAAAATCTGTGCTAAATGTGACATTGGTGCCAAACTCCTCATGCAACCTATCCCAAAAATTAGAAGTATACTTTTCATCTCTATCACAAATGATAGTAAGTGGCACCCCATAAAGTCTCAGAATCCCCTTGACATAAATTTTAGCTAAATGCTGAGAGCTGTAGCCTACTCGAACCGATAAAAAGTGAGTTGACTTTATTAGCTAATCTTCTATCACCCAAATGGAGTCATACCTCCCTAAATTCTTAGAGAAGCCCACCATGAAGTCCATAGCAATATGCTATCACTTTTACAGGGTAAAGACATCTTCTGAAACAACTTTGTAGGCCTTTGGCGCTCATAATTTACCTATTAACACTTTTAACACTTTTTTCTCTCATAATTTACCTATTAATACTTTTAACACTTGGAAACATAATCCACTATAACCTTTTTCATCCCGGGCCACCAGTAGAGTTGCCTCAAGTTACGGTATGTCTTGGTTGTACCCAAATGAATAGAATAATATGAGCCATGGGACTCTTAAAGTATATCATAAATGAAATCACCAAACCGAGGAACACATAATCATCCGCTACCTCTCCGTTCACCATTTTATTTCAAAGTGCATTCAACTTCTTATCCTAAAATTGCTTGGCCTAAATCTGCTCCATAAATTTTAATTTTACCTCTACATGAGCCAATACGCCGCCTCTATCCAAGAACCTAAACTAAATTCTCAGAGATGCTAGAGTTTGAAAGTATCTAGCTAATGGTCTCCTGCATACCCTATAAAATGATAAACAACCCATACTTATAGTTTTTTGGTTCAATGCATTTGTCACCATAATGGCCTTACCCGGATGATACTGAACACACACATTATAATTCTTCAAAAATTCTATCCAACTCTGCAGCATTAGGTTCAAACCCCTTTGAGTAAATATGTGTTATAGGCTATCATGCAAACACCACTGCTGCCAACTTTACGTCATAGGTTAGATAGTTTATTTCATGAGGCTTCAATTTCCTCAAATAATATGCAGTGGCATTCCTATCCTGTATCAACACAACACCCAAACCCAAAGTGAGGCATCACAAAATACTATAAAGTCCTTACATTCAATTAGAAAAGAAAGAATAGTGTTGTATTCAAGAGTATCTTGAGCTTTTGGAAGCTCTCTTAGAGTTTGACAATAAAATGGCACTTATTTTGAGTCAACCTTGTCAAATGCATTGAAATGGATGTAAATTTTTGATAGATCTGCAGTAATAACTAGCAAGACCCATAAAAATTCTTACCTCGGTCATTGAACAAGATCGATTCTAATTCTTACTGCCTCAATATTCAGGGGATCCACCATTACTCCTTTCTTAGAAACCACATGCCTTAAGAAGGCAACTAAACACAACCGTAATTCACTCTTCAAAAATTTAGAAAATAGCATCTTCTTCCTTAGAGTCTCCAAAGCTATGCAAAGATAACTTACATGTTCTTCCTTACTCTTGGAGTACGCAAAATATCATCAATAAACATAATAACAAAAAAATCAAGAATGACTTAAAGATCCCATTCATTAAACTCATAAAGGCTACAAGTGCATTGGTCAACCCGAAATACATCACTAGAAACTCATAATAGCCATATCGGGTTCTAAAACTTGTCTTCGATATGTCCTCTGGTTTAATTTTAAACTAATGATAACCCAACCTCAAATCAATTTTTGAAAACACTAATGCATCCTATAACTGACCAAACAAGTTATCTATGTGAGGTAAGGGATAATTGTTTCTAATGGTAACCTTATTCAACTGTTTGTAATCAATGCACATCCTCAAGCCACCATATTTTTTCTTGATAAACAAGACTGGAGCACTCCAAGGTGAAGCAATTGGATGAATAAAACCTTTGTCAAGTAGCTACTGCAGTTGATATTTGATCTTCCTTAACTCTGTTGGAGCCATTTGATAAGGTGGGTCAGAAATAGGGTGAGTGCCCTACTATAAGTTGTTGCACCTAAGCGCACACACAAGTGTAAATGGTCACCTAAGTGGTAAAGTGGCCTATGAAAGCCAAGTATCTATCCCACAAGGGCTTGTACTAAAAACGGATCTAATTCTAGTCTTACTGTGAAAATTAAACATGTGCAAACGTAACAAACAAATGTTTGAGAATTGAAAACTAAAAATTACTAAAAATAATGCGGTAATATAAAGTGATGGATAATAATAGAGATAAACCCAGGGTTAGGCAGTAAAAACACTCCTAGTTAGCTGTATAATCTCACTGGTTTAGTTAATTATCTCGATTGTTGATTTATGGGGTTGATATCATGACTATGGTCTTTCAAGCCTCTAATTGTCTATCTAACTTAGCCCCACAACTATGTCACTGAGTAGGGATGCGAGTACTAAGTTAAATGCATGTATATTTGATTACCTATATGAACCAAATAAGGTGAATTAGGTATATTCCTATCCTAAATGCAAATCTTAACTTCAATCCCTTGAAGGATTAGGTCCTGCCCCATATATCCCACATTCTAATCTATTGTTCCTCATTCCGGGGTCACAATAGAAATATATGTTTATTATAAGGGTCGCAAATCCATAAAATATTACATAAAATGATATATGAACAACCAGTAATTATAGATAACATAAATCAACTCAAATATAAGCACAAGTAATCATGTTCTTGGCCTCAACCCTAGAAATGGTTGTTTGGCCACTCATGGAGTTACAAAGAATCATAATAATGAAATTCACGTTTATAATCCAAAATTAAACTGAATGAATGGATGAAAAAACATTAGAGAAGCCTTATAAAGTGTATTAAAATACCCAAAGGTCTTCCAAAGTGTGTACAACAAGATTAGAGTAATCTATTTATATTTGGAAAGGAAAACATGTTTTTGATACATGGACGTGCCACGCTCTTGCATTGGTGTGATAGGGGTGTGGCATGCCCTTATTGTGGATGAAAACTGGAAATTGACAATTATTTTTGTTTCCAAGGGAATGGAATATCCTTATCTCGGAGGCTAGAGGGTGTGGCATGCCCTAGTGCTTAAATTTTCTAGATTTTACCATCGTTTTCTCCATGCATTTGGTTTTATGTTTCTCACCTCGTGGTTTCTTTTCATCTTCAAATACATCTTGTATATCATCCCATAATTCAGTTTAACATCTCAAAAATCTTATTATATCAACAAACACCACTAATTGTCACACAATAGAACTCATCGAGATGAACTAGAACAACACATAACACAAGCTAAGAACACTAGTTTGCTCATTTAAAATCTGGAGGAATGTTTTGATTTCGAACATGTTTTGAGAACCCCTTAAACATTTTAAACAATTATTTAACACTTAGATGCTAAATTATACAAATATTAACTCATTATGCACATGAGAAGTCCTCCAAACTAAGCTAAATAAGGGTGGATAACAACACATAGGTGCATAAATTCACCTAAGTTCATCACCCCACACTTAAAAACTTGTTCATACTCAAATAACTCTTTACATTAAGCATCATCTGAGGAAGAATCCATAATTCCTACTACAAGTAAGACACTCAAGCTAGATCTACTATGACTACACAAATAACAAGTTTTACACTAAGCATGTTATAAACAATTGAAAGCTCATGAACACTATTTAAAAACACTTTAGGACTCCACCAAGTTGGAAAACTCATGAATATTACTCAATCTAAGGAATTATATAAGTCACCTAATATCATTGAACATATGCTCTCACACAAAAGATTTACCCATAGTCACCCACAAAGATGCAATGTATCATAAGAATGGGTATAAAAATCAAATTATGTTGACTCTCACAAGAAATTCTAATGTCACATAAGATAAACTATAGGCTTGCCCTTAGTGTAGTACTCAACTAATACCATAATGTTAAGGCTCAATATCAAATAGGACTTTTACGGATTGCATTGTAGGCTAAGGAATGGATAAGAACTATTCTGGCCAGTAGTAGTGACTATCTTACCCAAGAGCTTTTATAATTCATATTACACATTGAGCTATTTTCTAAACAACCAAACATTCACCACTTCTACCTTCACATATCTCTTTTATTTTCCTTCATCTGTTTAAGACCGTTCGCATATATTAAAGAGGGAGTATTCTCTATTACCGCATGATTCTATATTGGCCAATTTTTCTATTTTTCATTACATGACTCTCAACCACAACATATCATTTTTTCAACACCAATGGATGCTATTTTGTGGCTTCGGTTTCACCTCTGCTCTTCTTAGCTATTACACTCCTTAACCATCTTAATTTTTTTCAACTAAAGTGCTTAGGAGATTTGGATCAAATTACGGCCAAGCAAAAAGGGGAACTAGCTACATATGAGGTTATCAAAGACTAAAGGCTTAAGGCTCAAGGGGATAACTAAGATTATTTATAAGGGTATACAGAGGGGGGCATGAAACCTGTCTATAAAAAATGCCTATATCATCTTCTAAACCCATATTCTTCATTTCACTTTCACACATCAGAAAAGTTTTAGACATCAAAATACAGCACGAAATGCAACAAAAGATCTCATATCACGCATGGCACATGCTCAACTCAAGCATGATCATTATAGATTCTCAATAAAGCAATAGCACAAAGTTAGAATTAAGACAACATTACATAAAAGTCATATAAATGAGCCTAAGTGTCTCAAAAATAGTCATTCAACATAATCATCATGCTTCTTACAAGAAAAATCAGTTGACTCATGTAATCATACATAGCACATAGCATTAATATCTTAATTTTTACTAACACAAAAATATTAAAATTTATTCCTAAAAATGAAAAAAAAGGATATTGGTTCAAAGGGCGCCTCTTCAGAAAAGAATCAAAAAGAAAAACCAAGGGGTGGGTGAATTGTGCACCTACTAGACTGACACTATCAGAAACTAAAAACTAAAAAACCAAAGAGAAAATCATTTTTTAATTTTTTAAAATTTAATCAACAATTAACAAAACAAATGACAATAAACCCTATGGCAGTACTTCACCCTAAACAATGGGAAGATTCCTTATCCCATACTTAAGACCACACTTTGTATCTGAAGTAAAACTCAAAATCAAGGGTAAAAATATTCCCTGAGGCCTTTAGTACTAGCTAGTAGCACCTTTATCATCAATAAGGTCAGCTGGACCCCACATCCTATCTTTGCCATCCCTCTTTGCTCAGGTCTCCAATACTTAGACTTCCCATTAACCTGTGATTTGACACAAATAAAATAAAAGTGAAATAAAAACAAAAATATGAAAATAAAATACCTACCTTAACTTAGGTCGCCTCTCAAGCAACGCTAGGTTTAGTATCACAGCACTACCCATGTCACTACGTTAACTGTAATCCTTTATCATCTTCCTCCTACTTGGAGGCCATTTTCTCACTCTTTTCTAACCCTTTGAGTGTGTACTCTCAAGGTCAACATCTTTGTCAACAACATCCTTGTCTCCTTCTCAAGTTTCTTAACTTTAGTGTTAAGAGGGTGTTTGGGCAACTCTATGGGATAGTCTAAAGAGGTCACTAGTGGTTTATATTCCACCACCCACACTCATCCATTTCCATGGTTGGGATTATACATAAATTATTATAGTGTGAAGGTGGATTTGGTGGTTTGTATACTTTGAAGACCACAACTTCATCATTTAGTCTCATTTTAAGTGTGGCATCTCTAACATTAATTAGTGTTCCTCTCGTCGTCAAGAATAGATGTCTCAATATGATTGGTACCCTATCATGTGCATCATAAATTAAGAACAATAAATCAATAGGAATAACGAATATATCAACCTTAATAAGCACATCTTTAATAATTTATTTGGGATGCACTCTCATCCTATCTGCCGTTTGGAGCACCATAGAGCATAATCTCAACTTTCTTAAACAAAGAGTATTGAACACCGATAGGGGCATCAAGTTTATAGTTGACCCCAAATCACTCAGAGCATGGACCACATTATTATCACTAATTTGTATTGGAAGGGTGCAACTCAATGGGTCTTTTAACTTGTTAGGCATCTTCCTCATCACTACTGAATTGCACTCCACAGTAAGTGCCACCATCTCAATATCCTATAACTTTGTCTTATTAGTCGCCATATACTTTAAGAAATTAGCGTACTTAGGCATACCCAGCAAAACATCTAACAAAGGAAGATTAAGATGAAGTTCTATGAATGTGCCAAAGAACTTCTTAAAACATACATCCTTGTTAGCCTTTTTAAGACTTTGAGGGAATTGTTGTGGTGGTCTTTCCGACATATGTTCAGCTGCCTTAGTTTTCGGGTACTCAAAATTCCTCAAATTCAATCCTCTTTGACTTCAACTTGATTTATATCTACCTACTTTGGGACTAACTCTGCTTGTATCTCCTTCTTTTGAAGGCCTGTCAATGAGATCTCTATCACTCCTCAAGGTGATTTCCATAACTAGATTTGGGTTCTCTATATCGTTAGGCAAACCACCTTGAGTCCTGGTATTCTATGCTTGAACTAGTTTTCCCAACTGTGTCTATAAATTCTTTTGAGCAAGTTGCTAATTTATTTTTATCTCAGCAGCTATTTGTTCTTAATTGGCTCGGATCTTTTTAAATATCTCCTTAATATTATTGTCCTATATGTTTTGCTAATGCTGAAACTACTGAATCAGATTATTGCCTTATGAATAGTTGGTTTGACTCCGCCACTTATGGTTGTAGTTATTATCGTAAGTTCCCTTCTTTGCACTTCTCACAAAATTCACCGACATTGAATTTTCTCCACACAAGTCTACAAAAAAACCATTAATCCTATAAATTTCACACCAAGAAGAGGTCTGATTAATTTCTTTTACATGAGCCTTATTTTGGTTCACACCCAACTTGCTAAATTGTGTTTTTGATTCTGAAGAGCTAACAACTGGGTGGCCAAGATTGTGACACTATCAAACTCAATCATAGTCACTAATTTTTCACTGTACTTCTTGAGATATCACCATGACAATAAATATTTCCTTGTGTAGTTCGGTTCAACAAGGTATACAGCTCATCATAAGTTTTCTCCAATGCTTGACCAACTACAGATAAGTCAAACAAAATCTTTGTGTTACAGTCAAGTGCTTTAACAAAAGTATGAGCTAATACCTCATTTGACTATTGGTAATGTGGGGAGTATTTGAGAATACATTTGAATCTTTCCCAAGAAATATATAGATTCTTGTCTGGCTTCTGCTTAAAGATCAAAATTTCATCGCGTAACTTTCCAGTCTTGCCAGATGGGAAGATCGAATAAAAAATTTCTTTACTAGATAATCCTATGTAGTGATGGAGTTTGAAGGCTCTGCTTACAACCATTTCTTCACTTCCCCTAACAGTGAGAAGGGGAAGAGCGTGAGCCATACATAATCAATGGAGATTCCAATGGGAATAAAAGTATCACTAATCTCCAAGAATTTCTGCAAGTGAATCTGTGGATCCTCATGTGAAAAGCTAGTGAACTTCCTACCACTGTGAAATAGTTGCACCATGTTCTATTTAAGCATAAATGTACCTTAAGGTTTTAGTCTACACATGTAAGAGGTGACGTTGGTTGCAAGGGGGATTGCCACTTTGCAAACTCTCCTGTAGGCTAGTTGATCTTCAACCATTGGTGCAGGAATAGCTTTCTTTTGTTAAATTTGAGGTATTCGATAGATAAGTATTGCTTCCCTACTCAACTGGTGTAAGCATATCTCAGGTTTCAGGATATGGGTCTACGAAATCTTTTTTCCTTACCAGCATACTTGCTTTTCAGACCAGAACCTATGAATTCAATAGATAAGATCAAGTTTTTAGAACCTGCAAAAAAACTTAGTAGAACAAATATAAGACATTTTCCAATTTTCAAATCCCTGACAATCACGCTAAAAACATATCGTGCCTAAGCGCACATGCAAGTGTAAGTAGTCACCCAAGTAGTAAATTGGCCTGTGAAAGCCAAGTATTGATCCCACTAGGACTTGTGCTAAAAAGCGATCTAATTCTAGTCTTACTATAAAGATTAAAAAAGTGGGAACGTAACAAAAATATGTTTGAGAATTGAAAACTAAAAGTATCTGTAAACAAGGCAGTAATATAAAGTGATAGACAATAATAGGGAGAGATCTAGGGTTAAGGCACTACAAACACTCCTACTTTGCTATATAATCTCATAGGTTTAGTTAATTATCTTAGTTGTTGATTCAAGGGGTTGATATCATGACTATGGTCTTTCACGCCTCTAATCGTCTATCTACCTTAGCCCCACAACTACATCGTTGAATGGGGATGTGTGTACTAAGTTAAACACATATATATTTCACCCCATATATGAACCATATATGGAGAATTAGGTATATTCCTATCCTAAATGCAAATTTTAACTTCAATCCCTTGAATGATTAAGGTCCAACCCCATACATTCCACGTTTGAATCTATTATTCCTCCTTCCGGCCTCATAATCAAAATATATATTTATTTTTAGGGTAGTGATTCCATAGAATAGTAAATAAAAGGATATATGAACAAACAATAAATATAAATAACATAAAACAACTCAAACATAAGCACAAGTAATCATGCTCTTGGCCTCAACCCTAGAGGAGGGTGTTTAGCCACTCATGGAATTTCAAAAAATCATAATAATGAAATTCATGTTTATAATCCAAATGTAAAAAATATTAAAGGATAAAAGAACCTAAGAGAAGCCTCCTCAAGTGTATTCCGATCCCAAAGGTCTTCCAAGGTGTGTACAAAAAGATTGGAGTGTTGTATTTATAGTTGAAAATGAAAGCCAATTTTTCACACATGGGCATGCCACGCTCTTGCATTGGTGTGATAGTGAGTGGCACACACTTATTGTGTATGCACACTAGAAATTGAATTTTTTTCCCAAGCATGTGGCACTCCCTTATCTCGTAGGCTACAGGGCGTGGCACCCCCTAGTGCTAGGATTTTCCAGATTTTACCGTTGTTTGCTTTATGTGTTTGGCTTTATGTTCCTTACTTCATAGTTGCTTTTACTCCTCTAATCCAAATTGTATATCATCCCATAATTTAGTTTAACATATCACAAATCTTTCTATATCAACAAACACCATGAATTAGAACTTAAAATACAAGAGAATTCATTGAGATGAACTAGAACAACACATAGCTCAAGCTAAGAACACTAGTTTCCTTATTTAAACTCTAAAGGAATATTTTGATTTTGAACTTGTTTTGAACACCCCTTAAACATGATAAACAAGTAGTTTAACAGTTAGATGCGTAATTATAGGAATATTAACTTATTATGCACATGAGAAGTCCTCAAAACTAAACTAAATAAGGGTAGATAACAACACTTAGGAGCATAAATCCACCTAAGATCATAAAGTCAATATAGAAATTGATATCCTTATCTGGAGGCATACTCGGTAGGTCTAAAGGAAACACATCCTCAAATACAATGACTACCAAAACTAACTTTATAGAAGGGGACCCCACATCTACATCCCAAAGATAAGCAAAAAATATTAAATGCCCCTTCCCTATTAGCCTCCTAGCTAAGACATACTATATAATCTTTACTGGTTTAGCTTATACACTCCTTCCCACTATAGTTCCTTTATCCCAGACATAGATAGAGTCATCGTTTTAGCATTACAGCTACAAAAGTATGATAGGAAGATAATTAGGTCATACTGAGAATTACATCAAAGTCCAACATACCCAAAATAACCAAGTCTACTGAAAGTTTGAAAAACCATAAATAATGTAGAATAACTTGGGTTACTATGACAGACTCACCCATCAAAAAAAACATATAAAGATGCTAATCAAGTACATCTGAAACCATATTCAAGACCACCACAAATTAGTTAGATATATAGGAATAAGTAGACCCTATATAAAAAAACAAAAGTCATCTTATCACAGATAGAAATAGTACCTGTGATCACTGCATCAGAAGCCTTGACATTAGTCTTTCTCAAAAATGCATAACAGTGGACCCATTCATCAATTTGTGCTAATTCTCTTCATGGTTGCACTCCTTCCCTAGAACCACCATTTCTTCGACCACCTCGACCAACTTTATTATTTCCCCATCCTCCTTATGGATGACCCTTATCATTGTCTTTCCCTCCTCTACCCGTTGGGAGTATAGCCTAAGTCTGCTACTTTATGTAGGAATTAACTGGCTTACATGACAATCCCTCTTAAAGCGACCAGCCACACCATAATAGTAATATCCCTGCCCATAAGAAGGCCTACTAGTAGAAGAGTAAGAAGCCCCTTGGCTCCTAATAACCTATGCCTGGGAAGAACCCTTAGTTGAAACCACAGAAGAAGTTGGAAAGGTCGACTGAATAAGATGGGCTAAATAGGCTTGCTGACCATGGCCTTAGAGTAAGAATCACTAAAATTCCTAAAATTTTGAGATTTCTTAGCTAACATCTTATCCTGACCTGCTTGAGTAACTCCCTCCAACTTCTTTACATGGTCAAAAATTTCATTGAACCCTTTTTATACTGAATTCATTTGCACAGACAATACCTGAGGTTATGACTCAAATCTTTAACATACGTGTGAATCCTTTCCTCCTCAAAAGTCAATAGTTGTGTAGCATAGCAAGACAAGGCATGGAACTTGGCCTCATAAGGAACAATCTACAGTCTACTCCAATGCTAAAAACCTATCCTCCTTGTAGTCATAGAGGGCCCATGGCATGTATTTCTATAAGACCTAAGTGTAAAACTACTCCCAAGTCAATGGAGGCAAACTAAGAGAACGACATTCAACATACGCTCTTCATCATTACTTAGCATCCTTCTCTAGAAGAAAAGTCACAAACTCAACTCTATGTTGCTTCAAAATGCCCATATTATGTAACACTCATAGCAATCAATAATAAACTCAAAGGTATCCTCAGACTCAGTATCTAGAATATTGGAAGATTCATCTTCAAAAATTTTGTTAGTAGTTTATGTTCTATACCACTTAAACCAAACATTGGATGAGGAAAAACATAAATCCCTAAAGATTGATATATTCTAAGAACCATCATAATAGTAGGATAAATAATTGGAGCCTGATAAACGTGTATCGTAGGTGTGGCTCTAGTCCCATACAACCCACTCAGAAAATCTAACACTTGTTGAACAACCTCAGGACATAGGGGGTAGTCCTGTAAACCTAACTTGAGCTGCTACCTCAGGCTCCACACCCTATCCTTTGTTGCTTACATCTCTATCAAATAATCATGATGTGGGGAGATGATGTTGACCTCTTAATATTCTGGCCAGCCGCCACTTGAGCTTCACTCCTAGTGGTTGTGGATCATCATATCCTTCCCATACCTCTTCCTCTTAATTATCCTCTTCCTTTTTTGGCTAGCTTCGCATATAAAGCGGATAATGCAGGAAATACTTCTAGGTTTTGTTGGACCTAGTAATCACCATCTACAGACAAAAACTAAAGAAGATTAGATACCAATTTGAATCGCCAGATACCAATTAGAATCAACTAATAGCACAATAGAAATAGGTATGATAAATTTTTTAAAGTTCAAAAGCCTCCCAAAGAAAAGTACAGACGTCTCCATACTATTCCACAAGACTTTACAAGCCCTATATGAGTATGATGATATCGAAAAATATAGACGCTCTAATACTAAATTTGTCATGAACCAAAACCGTCGTGAGTGGCACCCATACTACTCATCCATTGAGAGAACAAACTATCCAAACAACAATCTTATAATCCTCGCATAGATGAAATAAGTAGAACTGATCCTTCAATATATCATCCAATATATAGCCAAATCATAAGTACAACTGAAGTTAGAAAAGTACCTATGTAAAAAACATCTCTAGAACCTGAGAGTCATTTGTACCAAAACATCTAAGAATGTTAAGAGGGGGATGCACCCTAGAATCAAAATAAAATATTATCTCAAAATGACAGAACTATGATAATAATGAAAGATTTCATGTTAGCCCAGATATACTGCTCACCCTAAAATCTACAGTCAACTACTTGAATCACAAGTGAGATCGTACACGAGTTGCGAAATATGGTTGCACTCACAAAAGTAAAACCATGCGTAGTATCAGCAAACAAGAAAAGTATTATACTGGTAGGGTTATTTGGCCAACCCAACATGAGAATATGAACATATAACTAAGTTATAGTACAATAAGTTAATCCATGCTTAACAAACATACACTTAGAAAAATAAGTAAAAATAAACAATGAGGAATCAAACCAACTAGTCAACATATTATCAATAAGTTAAATTTTGTCAAGACAAGCCAAAAAAAAATCTAGACAATTTATTAAGTATAAAAAGATACTTCCCCGATTCACTCATGGAACTGTCAAACTTATATGATGCTTGTACATACACGCTAAGGGATATATAATCACCCTCAAGCCATGACCTAAAGGAAATAATTACCATCCATGTAATAAAATCCTAGGCACTCACAAGTATTTGCAAACCTTGTTCCATCTAAAGCCCGTGATAACGTTCTAAATACCAAACATTCCACATTTAACAATTAAGGTAATTCAAAATCAAATAATAACAACAAATGATTCATAAAGACCACACCAAACAACATGCACCAACAGCCATACAAAAAGGTAGTTAACATGCACATATAACATAAATTAGATAAAAGTACAATACCATAGCCTACCTCAAACCAAGCTTGCACAACTCCTATCTACCGGAGCTTTGTCCTTCCATGTAATTTTTGCTTGCTTTTGGCCTAAAACATGCGTATAAGTACATAATTAAGGAAGTGAGATAACATGAGATTTATAACTCACAACCAACTCCTACGATCAAATTCATGATCATTCCCTTTATGTTCTATGGCTTTTTTTATCTTAACTCACCTAAAACTACCAAGTTCATGGATAAATTAGTGAATTAATGGAATGCAAGGGTAATTTAAATGTTCATAATAAAAACACATTAACTTATTCCTTAATTTTTATCATTATACCAATAATTAACCAAAATCCACCCTAAAAACCTTCTGGGATTCTATGAATTAACTATTCTAAGGCCGAATAACTAAATATAATAGGGATGAATTCTTTACTCTAACGAAGCCAAAGAATGAAATTCTAGTTTGTTTTGGTCACTCTTCCTTTTCACCAAAATGAGTTTAGAAAAATAAACTATTTTGGAGAAATATTTAAATAAATCTACAGTTTTCATCACAGCAGCAATAACCATTATAGCATTTCCATTATAGTGACTGACCGTTGAAACGGTTGTTGACAGCTTTTGACAACTATTATAGAGAAAATTCCTTTATTATAGAAATTAATACTATAGCTATGTGCCGAGGGCTATAACAACAATGACGGGATAGAATGCCCCTCTTCACCTAAAATTCCCACTTTTTTTAGCACACCTTACACATAGGATATTCCGAACAGTGCCCTTTATGCTAAGACTGATTCCAGGAGTACTACTTACACAAATTCAATTCTATAAATTTCTATGGTTTCCTTATAATCTAAGCTAACTAGAAATTTGAACAAATACCACTACATCATTCTAAATCATTCTCAAATTTCCCTAGGCCACACCTCAATTCAAAATCAATTAAAACTAGTCTAGCATTAAATTTATAACTTCCAAACTGGTAAGAATTTGGATATGAGATTTTAAATATAAGGATCATACATATTGATAGAGAGGATTGTTACATGTAATTTTTGGTTCAAAATAAACTCCACAACATTTCTCTTGAAGACTATTTGAATTCCATTCTCCATTATAAAAAAAGCCAATGCAACTAATTTCCAAAATTTAAATTGTGACAAAATCGAAGCATTAAGGGACCTTATCTGATTCAGTTGAACCATACGAAATTAAATTTCACCTCTTAAGTCCACAATATATGCCTAATTTTGACTCTTAGTCAAATCTATCCAAACTTGTAATGTCCACCTTCCCATTCATTTTCACTAGCATTTGTTCTTTTAAAATATCTGCGAATGCAATTTCTATATAATCATAAGTAGGAAGATTATTCAACACTTATGTCACAATTCAAAATAAAGTATGTGATGGAACCCGTCACACCCTCCGATACTTGTAAGTCTATCGTAACCCAAATGTAATAATTAAAACAAATTAAAAATAAAAAAAGAAGAAGAAGAATTAAGTAATCCCAAAGTACTAAAGTTGATATAATAATTTTAAAGATACTATCTAGGTCTAGTTGTCAGTAGTACAAAAATATAAATACAGAATAGTATCAATAAACTATAGTATCTTAAATGCCGATAACACATAAGATAAATTAAAAGAGATCCCGATAAGCTCAATAAAGCATCAACCATTACCTCAATCTTCACAACATTAATACTAAAGAAAAAAACTATATAATCTGCTACTTGAATCAACACCTGCAGGAAGTACAGAAAATAAAAAAAAAAGGAAAAGAAAGCAATGGCTAGTAAAAATGACATGCACTTAACAAGCATCATCGATAACCACCATAATCCAAAGTGAGAACCGCCCTAACAACCCAATATTTACTTTAATCTATCACTGATAAATACTCCAGTTTATCCTATCAATATATACCAACTCAACAATCCTAGGAATATCAATATACAGAGTAAGCAAAGAAATCCAAGGGAGCCAACTATAGTATTATATTATCATCAAGTAAAATAGGTCAATTGTGAGGGGGATTTTGTAAAGTTTTTCTTAGTGGTACCATTTTTCATGAATATGAATAAATAAGATGAGGATGCAAGCTCATAACCACATCAATATAAAGATAATTAATCAATTTCATAATGATATAAATGAGTTCAAATCTCATTAATATGATAATAATAAAGATATAGGATATTGCATAATACCACTAGGGTAAAGATTATCTAATACATTATCGCTTCCAAATGCACATGCAAGTGGATGTGGTCGTACAAGTAATATAGTGGCTCCCCCGAGCTAGATATCTAATCCATAGTGACTTGTTGATTAACTATTTACTAAATTAGAATAATGCTAATTATTTATTCAGGTGGTAGATTTCAAAATATACTTTAAATTAACTAAATTAATATAAAAAATAACTAATGAAAATTTAACCAAAATGAAGAGTAGATTTTATGCAATCAATGATTGAATAGATCAATGATTATGGATTCGCTAGTAATCATGTCCAGTATCATTTCGTCAATTTATTTGATTATCTAGTTGTTGATTTATGGGGTTGATTATATGATCATGGTCTTTTGAACCTCTAATTCTCTATTTCGATTGATCTCACAATGACATCATTGAGTAGAGATATGATACCCAATCTGAATACATTTACATATCTTCCTATTTTGTAATCAAGTAACGCGATATAGGCATATTTCAATCCTAGCCATAAATATTTTTTATTTTACTAAAGTAAAGATCTTACTCCATTTAATCTTCATTCTATCTTATCAATTCTGCAATATCCTGGATTCTTGGCTCTTGAAAAATTTTTGAAATTTTATCCTCACAGTCCAGACTACGACTCTCTTTACAAGTGTAGGGAGTCTTGAAAGTCTTAGGACCCTAATCGTAGCTTGACCAGTGTGTATGGCTATGTTTTCTGTCCTATTAAAAGAGTGGCTTCCAACAAGTTGAAAAGACTCCATACGAAACAAATCATAGGGTGACTAGTGTAATGTCCCGAAATTTGGTTCCTGGGATGCCACACGATGCTCCGAACTATAAGTAGTCTTGAGCTATTCTTGGATGCCTTTTCTAGATCTGAATCTTAAAATAGTGAAATACAAATAAAAAATCATAATATATGCAGAAAACTATCTGAAACTTCTGAGTATATCTGAATCATACAAAATCTCAAAAGTCTAATAAAACAAATGCTGAAAATCTAACTACTAACTCAGATGTCTAAATTTGAATCTAATAGTCCGATAAGCCTCTCCTATCATAATCTAGAGAATCACTGGGACAGGCCCCAATTGACTCGATTGTCTGAAATGAGTAAAGACATATCTACTAGTAACTTAGAAATCTGAATAACTAAGCCCTCGAACTATGAAGACTCGCCAACTGTAGGGATATAGATAAGATGCTCGAAGATCAATCACGCTGCTGAGACTGAGCACGTCAACCTACATTATGAGACAATGTAACATATAGACATATGTGTGGATCAGTACTTTGATGATGTACTGAGTATATGGAGGTGTATACAATAAGTAAATAATATCATCACAGTTTAAAAAATCATACATGCTAAATATAAATGACTCACATAGTTTGAGTAAATCTTAAATCTAAAAATCATAAATCATGAATAGTAAAACATGTAGTATGAATATTGTGAGTCATTACACTTAGTTGTAAAATATGTAGTTCTGTTCTATTTCTCAAATCACATAGGCTAAGTGAAATCTGTAAACTTATTCTGTGTATCTAAAGGCTTCAGATCAAACAAAACTGTTTAAGAGTAGGGGACATCTTTTTGGAGGTTCTTCTAATCGACATGTACACCATGTGAGCATCCATGGTGTCCCACGACTAGCCCCCATAAGGTTAGGGCTATTATTTCCTTGCCAATGGAATAGAACAATCTCATCTCAGTGATTACAATCTCATTCATCCATGTAGTAGTGGGAATAATCTAAATCCTATGTTGGCATGTAGTTCTAGGGTATGAAACCATAGTAACTTACCCATCTCGATGCTAAATACTACTCCCAATATCATGCTCAAAATCTTAAAAATTCCACATTAAAATTTACTCAAAGGTTTACAAAAAGCTAACTATGCTTTACTCTTCTTTAAATCTCAAGTCTTTCTGAAATAAAGTGGATTCTTTATTTGAAATCTAAAAATAATCTAGTCATGGGGTGCTTATAGCACAAATAATCTTGAAACAACAATATTTAAATGAGGTCCAATGACCCAAGCATCAATCTCATTTTAAAACATCTAAAAATTCTTACTTGGTAATGTAAACATTGATAAATCATCTTAAAATCTGAAAATTACAGCACTAGGCATAGAAATATGAATAAAGTCATGTAATTCAACTTCTAAATTATGGGAAATCTCAAGATCTTGCAAATAATGATAATGGGTATAAACCCTAACTTAAATCTCATGGAAAATCATATAAATAAATTAATATTTAAAATAAAGTTTTAGGCACAAGGATGAAAGATTTATCCTTGTTCAGACCCCACATACCTTAATTGTTGATCTTTGATGAAAGGCTTGAATGTTGGATTTCTATTAGTGCTTTGAAGATGAATCCTTAGTGATATTGTATTCGGAATCCTTAAATTTGGACTATCTTAGGGAATTAAGGGAGGAATTCTGAGTTTCTTAGAGAGGAAGTATGATGAACTAGGGTTTTGCTTTGAGGATAAAGATGAATAAAGCATATAGTGCTTTGAAATTTGATAAATCTTCTGTTTTTGGATGGATTGGGGGTTGGGTAATTTACCAAAATGCCCCTTTTAACTTTTAAACGGAACTGGAAAACATATATTTTCCCGATCCAGGTGGCCACCATGACACGCCACAAATGCAGTGGCTCACTGGAAAAAGGACGAGTGGGAATTGGGTTCCCTCTGCGATGCACCACTATTGCGGAGCCCCTAAGTTTACCATTTTGACCACTAGCACGACACACTAGTATCACGGAGTACCGCTGGAAATTGCCAAACGGGAAATTGGGCCTCTCCGCATTGGGCCAAAATTGCAGAATCTCACTGAAAATTGACAATTATGATTTTATGTTTCTCCGCGATGCGTTAAGGACCAAAATCATGGAGTTTTACGACTGGAACTTAAAATAGCCACAAGTTGTTACCTGGTTATCAGATTTAGGCGAATCTTATATTGTTGAAAATCTAATTCAATTTCCTACGTCATAGAAGTCCAAATCTAAAAAATTCCACACGAAACAAACATCAAGCATTCTAGAAGCTACTCCTTGTCATTCTCGGGATGAGTTTTAGCTAGGCAAACTTGTGGGGTATTATAATATCTCCCCCTCTGGAACATTCATCCTTCAATGTGGCTAGTTAAGCTGAAATTTCTGAGGAATCTGAGAATAAAATATAGCTTGCACAGCTGAAGTGAACTGAGCAACTGAATCTAAATCATTCTAAGCTTCTGAGTAATCTGTGAGTACATAAACTTACATAAGGACAACTATATAGCTGAATGTATGATTAAAAAAGAACTGGATTAAGGAAAAGTATTAACTTCGGCTAAATGTGAGTTTGCAAAGAAGAGGTGAGGGTACGTGGCTCGGATATCTACTTCTGCTTTCCAAGTAGCTCCCTCAACCGACTGATTCCGCCAAATAACTTTGACCAAGGGAATGTCATTGTTCCTTAGTCTATGGATCTGATGATCTAGAATCTCAACTGGAATATCTTCGTATGAAAGACTATTCTAAGTATCCAAGCTTTCTATAAGAACTACAATGGTAGAGTCACCGATACTCTTCTTAAGCATAAAGAGGTGGAATACAAGATGAATGGCTGACAAGTCTATGGGAAACTCAAGGTCATAGCTACTTTCCCAACATGACTCAAAATTCTATAAGGGCCAACATACTGGGGAATAAGCTTCCCCTTCTTGCCAAATCTCTTTATCCCTTTCATGGGTGAAATCTTCAAATACATAAAATCACCAACTTCAAATTCAAGGTCCCTTCTTCTCACATCTACATAGGATTTTTGACGACTCTAGGCTATTTTCAATTTTTCTCTAATCAGCTTAACTTTCTCCATAGCTTTATACACTACGTCGGGCCCAAGAAAAGTAGCCTCATCCACTTGAAACCAACCTATGGGTGATCTTCATCTCCTTCCATAAAGAGCCTCAAATGGATCCATTCGAATGCTAGCATGATAACTATTATTATAAGCAAACTCAATCAGTGGAAAATGCTCATCCCAACTACCCTTGAAATCAAGAGCACATGTCCTCAACATATCTTCTAGAGTTTGGATGATCCTCTCTTCCTGACCATCTGTCTAAGGGTGGAAAGCTGAACTAAGATAGACATGGGTACCAAGACCCTTCTGAAAAACTCTCCAAAACTAGGAAGTAAACTGAGTATCCCTATCTGAGATAATAGACAAGGGAACTCAATGCAATCTGACTAACTCTTGGATATATAACTTAGCATAATCCTTAGCTGTATAGGATATGTGAACTGGCAAGAAATGCGCTGACTTAGTCAATCTACAATAACTCAAATCGAATCATGATGACAACACGATTAGGGTAAACCAGTCACAAAATCTATATTTACCTTTTCCCACTTATAAGTGGGAACAACGTACCACCAAGTTTTTGGTGTTCTACCTTAACCTTTTGAAAAGTTGCACACTTGGTAAAAAACTCTGCTATATCTCTTTTCATACCACTCCACAAATAGATTTCTGCAAGTCGCGGTACATCTTGGTAGCACCTGATGAATAGAATACCGCGCACCATGCGCTTCTACCATAGTCTGCTTACTCAAATCATCAACACATGGCACACACAATTTACGTTGGTGCCTCAACAAACCATCTCCCCCGTGAGAGAAAACCTCTACCGTTTGGTCTTTAACTGACTCTTTTAGTTTGACCAAACTAGAATCCATATCTTGATCCTTCTTCACTTCTGAAATTAAGGAAGATTCAGAACTACTTTGAGCCCAAACATTACCTTCAGCTGAATCAACTAACCTAATACCCAATCTACCCAAACGATAAACTTCTCTAAACTTTTTTTTATCATTCTCAACATGAGCAGCACTGCCCATAGACAACCTACTAAGGGTGTTTGCCACTACATTAGCCTTGCCTGGATGATACAACATACTCATATAATAATTCTTCAATTACTCCAACCACCTTCTCTGATGAAGATTCCAATCCCTCTACATAAACACATACTGCAAGATTTTGTGGTCTATGAACACATCAACATACACACCATACAGATAATCTCTCCAGATTTTCAAAGTAAACACCATAATAGCTAATTCGAGATCATTGTTTTGGTAATTCTTTTCATGAGGCTTTAACTGTCTAGAGGCATAGGCTTTGACCTTGCCTTTCTGCATCAACACACAATCCAAACCAACTCTAGAGGAATCATAATACACCACGAAACTATCTGTACCATTAGGTAATGCTAATGCTAGAGATAAAGTGAGTTGAGTCTTCAACTCGTAAAAACTCTTCTCGCAGGAATCTAACCATTGGAACTTAACTTTCTTTTGGGTCAATCTAGACATAGGAGATATAATAGACAAGAAACCCTTAATAAAACATCTATAATAACCAGCTAGACCTAAGAAACTCCTAATGTCTATCAGAGAGATAGGCCTAAGCTAATTTCTTACAAATTCTATCTTTTGGGGATCAACTATAATACCATTGATGGAAACAATATGACCAAGGAAGCCAAAATTTACACTTGCTGAATTTGGAGAACAATTGATGATTTCAAAGAGTTTGCAAGATAATTCTAAGATGGTCTGCATGGTCATCCTCTCTATGGGAGTACACAAGGATATCATCTATGAATACTATGACAAAGATGTCTAGATACTATTTGAACACTCGATTCATGAGGTTCGTGAAAGCTGTTGGGGCATTAGTTAGCCTGAAAGACATGACTAGAAACTCAAAATAACCATATCAGATTCTGAAAGCTGTCTTTGGAATATCACATTCCCTTACTTTAAGATGATGATAGCAGGATCTAATGTCTATCTTTAAGAAATAACTTGCACCTTGAAATTGATCAAATAGGTCATCAATTCTAGGAAAAAGGATATTTGTTTTTTACTATAACTTTATTCAGCTGATGATAGTCAATGTACAGACATAAAGAACCATCTTTCTTTCGCACGAATAGGATGGGACCGCCCCATGGAGAAATACTAGGCCTTATGAAACCTTTATCTAGAAGATCTTTGAGTTGCTCCTTCAAATCCTTAAGCTTCATGAGTTTCATACGATATGGAGGGATAGAAATAGGCTGAGTATCTGGGTGAAGGTCAATACGAATTCTATTTTCCTATCGGGAGGTACCCTTGGGAGATCTTCTGGAAAAACGTTAGGAAACTCATTTACTACATTTACTGACTGAACAGTTAGAGTCTCAGACTTAGTGCCTTTAACTCAAACTAGATGATAAATGTAACCTTTGGATATCAAATTTTTGGCCTTAAGATAAGGTATGAAATGACTCTTGGGAGACACTGAATTTATTGACCACTCAAAGATTGGCTCATCGGTGAACTAAAACTTTACCACTCAGGTGCGACAATCTATAGTTGTATAATAAGAATGAAGCCAATCAATACCTAGAATAAGATCAAAATCAACTATGTCTAACTCTATCAAGTCTGCTAACATGACTTTATAAAGAAAAATGATAGGACAATTCTTATAAATTTGTTTGGAAATAACTGACTCACCTACTAGAGTAGATACCAAGAAAGGCTCAAGGATTTTTCAGAACTTATCTCAAAATTCACAGCAACTAATGGGGTCATATAAGAGAAGCTTGACCCAGGTTCTAACAACACATAAACATCAAAATAAAAGACACGAAGCATACCAGTCACAACATCAGGTGAATCATCCTGCTCCTGGCGAGATAGAAAAACATAAAACTAATTTTAGCACTAACTGCCATTGGTACTGGATAAAGTGCCCTGAGGAGGGACTGAGCGACCTAAAAGAGCTGGTGTACTATTAGCCTGAGTTTGGGGAAAATATCTCTATTTCCCTTCCTAGCATGCGGGCACTCTTTGATTCCGCGACCCTCTTGGCCAAACCATAACAACCTTTCTGACCCCACAAATATTTACCTTCATAATTCTTACCGCAATTAGCACATGGGGATTGATTAGTCTTATTACTCATATTATTTTGAGATCTGGAAATAGAAGACTTACCCCACTGTTATTGCCTATTTCTGGGTGCAGGAACACTAAAGAAGGTGCAGGCATGGATGAACGATTCTGAAACTGTGAATAATTTCCTCCTTCAGACCTATTCTGACCATGATTAAACTGACTGTTCTAGCCCTCTTATTTACTCTCTCTCTCCTTTAACTTTTCTACCTCAATTTGCTGAGCATGCATCATCAATCTAGGAAGGTCCATGTCCCTATTGAGCATAGCAGTCCTATATTTCTTAACTACCATCCCAGACACATCGGTGACAAACTTACTCATACTTGACCTAGGGTAAGCCATCTGGTCAGGGGCATACTTAGAGAACTGGTTAAACTTAAGACAATACCCCTTCACTGTCATAGGGCCCTGCCTTAGGTTCATGAACTCTTCCATCTTAGCTTCCCTCATCTCAAGTGGGAAGAACTTATCTAAGAACACATCCCGAAATATCTGCCAAGTCATAGGAGCTGCATTCTCCCCTCTACTCTTCTTCCACATCACTACCCAATCATAAGCAATATCCTTCATCCTATAGGATGCCAATTCTATACTCTCTTCCTCAAAAACATGTATAATTCGGGTGATTTTCTTCACCTTATCAAGATAAAAATATGGGTCCTCACCTGCCTTTGACCCAAAGAATTATGATGGGTTCATTCTCATGAAATCTCAAATTTTAGCTGTGGCTAAATCCCCATCCTGCTAACGTGGGACTGCATCCTAACGGTTGCCCTGAATATTAGATCTCATAGCTTGGGCTAGTGCCTGAAAGGCAGCCTGAAACTTTATATCCGACACATTCTCATTCAAAGGATTAGCGGGCTAAGGTGGTTGGTTATCATTTTTATGGGTGTTAGCTCAACGAGGAGGCATATTCTGTCATAAAAGAGCGTAAGTTAATAGCAGATAGAGACAGATGTAAGCACGATGGATTATGAAAGAAGAGATAGTTTCCTAAAATGTTTCATAACCTCTTGTTCATAGATATGGTGCGCTTCACACCGAGGACCAAGACTCTATGTAATGTGGCTTGTCTAACTTCTTAGTACTCTCTAAACCTTAGGCTATGATACCAAGTTTTTAATGTCCCAAAATCTAGTTCTCGAGATGCCATATGGTGCTCCGAACTACAAGTAGTCCTGAGCTAACCCTGACTGCCTTTTCTCAATCCGAATCTTAAAATAAGGAAATATAGATGAAAAATCATAATATATGCAAAAAACTATCTAAAACTTTTGAGTATATCTAAATCATACTAAATCTTAAAAGTCTGATAAAATAAATGCTGAAAATCTAAATACTAACTCAAAGGTCTAAATCTGAATCTAATAGTCTGACAAGCCTCTACTATCTAAATCTAGAGAGTCAATGGGAAAGGCCCCAGCTGACTTGACTGTCTGAAATGAGTAAAGACATATCTACAAGTAACTTAGAAATCTAAATAACTAAACCCTCAAACTATGAGGAATCATCAACTGCAGGGATGTAGATAAGAAGCTCAAAGATCAATCACACTACTGAGACTGAGCAACTGAACCTACATTATAAGACAATGTAGCACATAGACATATATGTGGATCAGTACTTTTATGATGTACTGAATATATGGTGGTGTATGCAATAAGTAAATAATAACATCACAGTTCATAAAATAATGCATGCTAAATTTAAATGATTCACATAGCTTTAGTAAATTTGAAATCTAAAAATCATAAATCATGAATAGTAACTATGTAGTTTGAATCTGGTGAGTCATTACACTTAGTTCTAAAATCTGTAGTTCTGTTCTATTTCTCAAATAAAATTGGCTAAGTAAAATCTGAAACCTTATTCTGTGTATCTAAAGGATTCAGATCAAACAAAACTATTTAAGAGTAGGCGACATCTTTTGAGAGGGTCTTCTAACTGACATGTACACCATGTGAGCATCCATGGTATCCCATGACTAACCCCTATAAGGTTAGGGATATTCTACCCTTGCCATTGAAATAGAACAATCTCATTTCAGTGATCACAATTTCAGTCATCCACGTATAAGTGGGAAAAATATAAATCCTATATTGGCACGTAGTTCTGGGGTATGAAATCAGAGTAACTTACCCATCTCACTGCTAAACACTACTCCCAATCTCATGCTCAAAATCAAAAGAAATTCACTTTAAAATTTACACAAAGGTTTACAAAAAGCCAACTATGCTTTACTTTTCTTTAAATCTCAAGTCTTTCTGAAATAAATCGGATTGTTTATTTGAAACAATAATCTTTAAATGAGGTCCAATGACCCAAGCATCAATATCATGTTAAAACATCTCAAAATTCATACTTGGTAATGTAAACATTCATAAATCATCTTAAAATCTGGAAATGACTGCACAAGCAATAGAAATATGAATAAAGTCATGTAATTCAACTTCTAAATCATGAGAAATCTTAAGATCTTGCAAATAATGATAATGGGTATAAAACCTAACTTGAATCTCATGAAAAATCATATAAATTGCAGTAAATTTATATTTAAAATAAAGTTTTAGGTACAAGGATGAAAGATTTATCCTTGTTCAAACCCCACATACCTTAATTAATGATCCTTGATAAAAGGCTTGAATCTTGAATTTCTATTGGTTCTTTGAAGATGAATCCTTAGTGATCTTATATTGGGAATCCTTAAATTTTGACTATCTTGGAGAATTAATAGAGGAACTCTGAGTTTCTTGGAGAGGAAGTATGATGAACTAGGATTTTTGTTTGAGGAGAAAGATGAACAAAGCATATAGTGCTTTGAAATTTGACAAATCTTCTATTTTTCGATGGATTGGGGGTTGGGTAATTTACCAAAATGCCCCCTTTAACTTTTAAACGAAATTGAAAAACATATATTTTCCAGATCTGGGTGGCCACCGCGACGCGCCATAATTGTGGTGGCTCACTGAAAAAAGGGCGATTGAGATTTGAGTTCCCTCCGTGATGCACCATCATCGCGGGCCCCCTAAGTTTGCATTTTCAACCACTAGTGCGACACGTCAGTATCGTAAAGTGACACTGGAAATTGCCAAACAGGAAATTGGGCCTCTCTGCAATGTGCCAAAATCGTAGAGTTTCACTGGAAATTGACAATTATGATTTTACGTTGGTGTTTTACGACTGGAACTTAAAATAGCCATAATTTCTTACCCGGTTATTGGATATAGGCGAACCTTATATCATTGAAAAGCTAATTCAATTTCCTACATTATGGAAAGTCCAAATCTAAAAAATTCCATCGGAAACAAAAATTACTCATTCTAGAAGCTAATCCTTATCATTCTCGGGATGAGTTTAAGCTAGGAAAAATAATAGGGCATTACAACCAGTATAAGGCCCAAGTTGTTCTATCTTGGATACGACTTAGACCCTATGATTCATAGGGTAATGATATAAGTCATACGATGTGAGTAGTAGGGTCAACAGTATGCGTGACTAATGAATGTCTTGACTACAACCCGAGGTAATGAGTCATAAGGTGTCTCGATAAGTAATTATGAGACCCGTAACGGAAGGCAATAATTTTTCATCTTTTAAGTTGATGGCACTTTTGAAATTTTCCTCTGTACCCACTTAGTACCCATGACCATAAACACCCTTGGGATGTTATTTTCAACACTTTAGCACTTAGAGCTCTCTCTCAAACTCTCAAAAATCCCAATGTCAAAATACTTAGGGTTTCTAAGTAGTAGGTTATCCAAGGGCTCAAGGGTTGATTTTTCTCCTTAAATCTTGGTGTTTCAGGCATGTTACACTTCCCCAATTATTATTTTATAAAATTCATATATTTAAATAGTTTAATTGGATGGTTTGGAATGCTGGTTTTGATATGGTTGAAGGTTTTGATATGGTTGATTCTTAAATTTTTTTCCCATGATATATTATGCCTTGTTATGCTTTATTAATGGTTTTGAACATGTGGGATGCATGGATATGGTGAATAAACAAAATGGCCATGGTTTTCCCCCAAATTAATGTTTTAAACTTGAAATTTGTTTAGATAATTGTGTTCCCTCAACCCACTAGTGTAAACGGCTTTGAATTGTGAAATTGTCTCTTGATTTGACTTAGTCACCTAGATTAATGTATTACATGATTGGTAAACCATTGTACATGGATTTTAAAAGACTTGTTGGCTATGGATTAATTTAATAAATAAAGGGGGTCTAGGTATTCCCCCAAGGTAATGTGAATGTTATGGCATAAAGATAAGCCTACAAATATTATGGTATGCGATACCTATGGTATGCCTTAATGGTTAGTTCTTTAGTTAATAAATGGGTTGCGTGAAACTTACTTTAAATTAGGCTTAATAGAGGTTAAGTAGCGAAGCTGTGAAGGTACGGGTTTCGGATGACTTATACTGGAAACTTATGTATGCTGATGTGAGGTTTGGTTTTGATGACATTGTTCATGGGTAAAATTATATATATATATATATGGGATGGCTAATTGCCTTGACGACTTTATCTTTCCCTCAATTTTTCTCTAGTACGTGTGACTAACACACATTAGGGCCTTTCAGCAAGGGGAGCTAAACCCATATAGCCCATGGGTGCCTTTTATAATGGTTCAGCTACATAGTCCAAGATAATGTTTTACTTTATGCTAAGCCTTGTTCCCTATCCTGGCATATTATCTATGTATATATATGATAGTGTTCACATGGTTTTGAATTGGATTTGACTTGGCATCATTTTATTCCCTATACCTGAGTTACATGCTAGCTCTTAATGCACTAATCATCTCCGAACGTTGTATCCCTATGTGATGCAGGCACCATAGATACTTCTATTTTTTTTTTGCATTGTTAGGTGAATTAGTTTGTTTTGTTGGTCGCTGTGTTAAAGTGGTAAGCTTTCATCCTTACATCAGTCTCCTTTCATAGACTAGAATTGAAGATTTCATATTATCATTAACATTATCATTGTCATTGTCTTTGTTAGGGTCAAGGGCAGTCTCAACTTAGATTGGTTTTTGATTTATTAGAGTCTTTGTGGATATTGTTATAGCTGTGTATTGTTGGCTAACATTTCATAGACTTGAGTTTTACTTTCTTTATTTTGTTATATGTTCTTAATTTAGCCGTTATTAGGTGTGTTATATTTTCATTTGGCAAGGCAAAGGGGGTGATCTTTGGTCCTTAGTGGTCTTGAGATACCCGTCGTTGCTAGACCCTGGTTTGGGTCATGACAAATTTGGTATCATAGCCTAGGTTTGGTGTCTTTGGGTGTCCACAAAGCAATGCCAAGTAGAGTTTTTTTTATGGATGTGAAGTGCACCACACTTATAAAGGAGATGCTATGAGGCATTTAGGAACGTTTCCTTTACTTGTGATCTACTTCTGAGCTATAGAGTCTAGGGGGTTTAAATCTTCTCTAAATTCTATTTGTTCGCTTTTCAGATCATGCCTCTCGGAAGATCTAATGCTCATGGAAACTCCTCTATCCCGCTTGAGGACAGTGTGGACGGAACTCATCCTACTCAAAGAGTTCAGACCAGTCTAGAGTCACTACTTTTGATTGCCCTAGTAAAGTTCTACCAGTCCCTACTGATCTTTTTCCCATTAGTAACACTTCTTAGCGGTCACCTCCAGGAGATATTATTAATACTGAGTTCCATTATTTCATTCATCTATTAACCCAGTAAGTGACTCTTAGTCACATCAGTTTGGTACTGTTGGTGTTAGTGAGTTCTTTTGAGGCCATTAGAGTTGGCCAATTTATGAGGCTGAATTCTCTGACCTTTACTGTCTTTAAGGTTGAGAAAGATCCTTAGGGGTTCAAAGATGAGATAGAGAAGATTCTTTGTGTGATGTATGCTTCTGATTCTGAGGGTGTGGAGTTCTCTACATACCAGCTGAAGGATGTTTCCTTTAGGAAATATTTCTACGGGAGAAAAAAAGATTCCGATTGCTACTTTTTCAGCTTTTGCACCAAAGGGTGCTATTTCTGACTCTGGCACAGGTCGAAATCATCTATATAATCTTGCTACCCATCAAGATTCTGAGGTATCTCTTAATGTTTTTACCAGTATGCTAAAACTTTTCTCTGGTAATGCATATTATCTGGTCGATCTTGGATCTACACTTTCATATGTGGCCCCATATATGGCTATTTATTTTGATTTTGATCCTGACTATATTTCGGATCTCTTTCTATTTCTACCCCAGTGGGTGACTTTATTGTGGTTAGAAAAGCCTATAGGGGTTGTGTGGTATCCATTTTTGGTAGGGAGACATTAGTGGACCTGATTGAATTAGACAAGTTAGATTTTGATGCAATTCTGGTGATGGATTGGTTACATTCATGCTATACGTCTCTTGATTGTCAGACATTAAAGGTTAATTTCCAATTCTTGAATAAGTCGATGGTTGAGTGGGAAGGTAGTGACCTAGTGCAAAGGTTTATTTCTTATCTTAGAGCCTGGAAATTTGTTTGCAAGGGTTGTCTACACTATTTAGTGCATATAAAGGATTCTAGATCCTAAGGTCCTTATTTGTAATTGGTCCCTGTGGTTTGTAAGTTTCCTGAGGTATTTACCAATAATCTTCCCGATGTTCCTCCTGATAGGGAAAATTTTTTTGGGATTGATTTTCTTTTGGACACTTATGCTATCTCCATCCCTCCTTGCAAAATGGCTCCGGCTGAGTTGAAAGAACATATAGATTAGTTGAAAGATCTTCTAGATAAGGGTTTTATCTGCCGTAGTGTTTCTCCCTCAGGTGGTCCAATTTTCTTTGTGAATAAGAAGAATGGGTCCCTTCGAATATGTGTAGATTATCGCCAATTGAATAGGGTGACCATAAAGAATAAGTATCCTCTTTCTAGGATTGATGATCTCTTTGATCAGCTTCAGAGTGCTAAGTACTTTTCCAAGATTGATCTTCTATTGGGTTACGACCAGTTGAAGATTAGGAAGGTGGATATCCTTAAGACTGCCTTTTAAACCTAGTATGGTAATTTTGAGTTATTAGTCATGTCTTTTGATTTGACTAATTCCTCGGTGGCATTTATGGATCTTATGAATTGGATCTTCCGTTAGTTTTTACATTTGTTCATGATTGTGTTTATTGGTGATATTTTGGTGTATTCCAAGAGTGAGGTGGATCATGTCGATCACCTCTACCTTATGTTGCAAACCTTGAATAATTAGCGATTGTATGTGATGTTCTCTAAGTGTGAGTTCTAGTTGAATGTTGTGACCTCTAGGGTTATGTTTTCTTTAGTGAAGGGGTCATGGTGGATCCCCAAAAAGTTATGGTGGTTAAGAAAAGGCCTAGACCCATGACTCCAACTAATTTTTGGAGCTTCTTGGGTTTACCTGGTTATTATAGAAGGTTTCTCTTCTATTGATACCCCATTGACTAAGTTGACTTAGAAGAAGGTGAATTTTTACGTTCTGATGCTTGTGAGGGTAGTTTTGAGAAATTGAAGAATAAGTTAACTTTGGCCCCAATTTTGACCCTACCTGAGGATATTAAAGGTTTTGTTATTTATTGTGATGAGTCCTGGGTGGGACTGGGATATGTGTTTATACAACATAGTAAGGTGGTTGCATAGGCTTCTATGGAGTTGAAGGTATATGAGAATAACTATCTGGCTCATGATTTGGAATTGTTAGCTATGGTCTTTACTCTAAAATTTGGCATTACTATTTGTATGGAGTTCACGTTGACATCTTTTCGGACCATAAGAGTTTGCAGTATGTGTTCACCTAGAAGGATTTAAATCTTAGGAAAAAGAGATAGCTTGAGTTTCTCAAGGACTATGACATGAGTCTTGATTATCATCTAGGAAAAGCTATCAAGGTTCTTGATTCTCTTAGTAGGTTATCTATAGGAAGTTTATCTCATGTGGATAAAGAGAAGCAATAATTGGTAAAGAATGTTCACTATTTGGCTAATCTTGTTATTCATCTCTTAGACTTTAAGAATGGTGGTGTGATTGTGCAAGAGGTGGTAAAGTCATCTCTTGGTGCTGAGGTAAAGGAGAAATAGATATTGGACCCTATCTTGATACAAATCAAGGATGAGGTGGGTCACCATAAGGTGATGGCTTTTGCGATTGGTAGTGATGGTATCTTGAGGTACCAAGGTAGATTATATAGTCTAGATGTTGATGGGCTGCAAGAGAAGATCTTGGCTGAAGCTCATGAGTTGAGGTACATCATTTATCCTGGTTCTACAAATATGTATCATGACTTAAGAGAAATTTATTGGTAGAATAACATAAAGAGGGATGTGGCCAATTTTCTTGTTAAGTTCATGGTGTGCCAACAAGTAAAGGTTGAGCAGTTGAGGCCTAGTGGTTTATCTCAAGAGATCGAATTGCCCATGTGGAAATGGGAAGTGATTAATATGGATTTCATTATAGGTTTTCTGCAGTATCTCCATCAGCTTGATTGTATTTAGGTCATCCTGGATAGGATATCAATGTCTGGTCACTTCTTACTAGTGAAGACTAACTATTCGGCAAAGGATTCTGCGAAGCTTTTCATTAAGGAGATTATGAAGTTGCATGTTGCTATAATTTCCATCATATCTGATTGAGGTACTCAGTTATCATCTCATTTTTGGCATTTCTTTCTTAGAGGTTTTGGGACTAAGGTAAACTGTATCACCGCTATCCACCCTCAGATGGATAGACAAGTAGAAATGATGATACAAACTATAAAGGATATTCTAAGGTCTTGTGTGATCGATTTTAGTGGTAGTTGAGTCGGCCATTTACCTTTAATCGAGTTTGCATATAACAATGGCTATCACTCTAGAATTGGGATGGCTACATTCAAGGCTTTATATATCGGAGGATTAGATATCCTATTAGGTGGTTTGAGGTTGGTGAGAATAGTTTGTATGGTCCCAATTTGGTTCAACAATCTATAGAGAAGGTAAAGGTGATTCGGGATAGGCTTAAGGTGTTCTTGAATGTAAGGCGAAGGGATTTGGAATTTGATGTAGATGATTTGGTGTTCTTGAAGATGTCTCCCATGAAGAGGTGATGTGTTTTGGATACAAGGGAAAGCTCAATCCTCGTTATGTTGGTCCATACCGTATTTTGAGAAGAGTAGGCAATGTGGATTATGAGTTGGATTGGCCTTCTAACGAGTCATAAAGACTCCATGCGAATCGCATAGTACAAGCCGTAGGGTGACCAGTGTGAGGCCCAAATGTTTCTGTCTTGGATACGAATTGGAACCTATGAGTAGTACGATCATGATATGAGTCGTAGGGTTAATAGTATATGTTCCTAATGACATTGTCTTGACTATGACTTGAGGTAACAAGTCGTAAAGTGTCTTAACGAGTCATCATGAGACCCACAATGACTGGCGACAATTTTTCAGCTTTGAAGTTGAGGGCACTTTGGACATTTCCCTCTTTACGCACTTAGTACCCACGACCATAAAACACCCTTGGGATGTTATTTTCAACACTTTAGCACTTAGATGTCCCTTTCAAACTCTTAAAAATACCCAAGGTCAAGATACTTAGGGTTTCCAAGAAGTAGGTCATCCAAGGGCTCAAGGGTTGATTTCTCTCCTTAAATCTTGGTGTTTCAGGCATGTTACTCGTCCCCAATTATTACTTTGTGAAAGATATATATTTAAATGGTTTAATTGGGTGTTTTTGAATGTGGGATTTTATGTTGTTGAGGGTTTTGACATGGTTGATTCTTAAATTATTTTTCCATGATGTATTATTCCTTGTTTATTCTTTATTAGTGGTTTTGAACATATGGTGTACATGGATATGGTGAATAAACAAAAGGGCCATGGTTTTTCACCAAATTGATGTTTTAAACATGAAATTGGTTTTGGATGATTGTGTTCCCTCAACCCACTTATGTAAACGACTTTGAATTATGAATTGTCACTTGGTTTTGACTTACTCACCTATATTAATGCATTGTATAAATGGTAAACCAATGAACATGGATTTTGAAATGCTGGTTGGATATGGTTTAATTTAATGAAAAGATGGATAAGGTATTCCCATAAGCTAATGTGATTGTTATGGGATAGAGATAAGCTTGCAAGTTTTAGGGTATTATGATATCTATGGTATGCTTTAACAGTTGGTTCTTTGGTTAATAAATGTGTTACATGAAACTTTCTTTAAATTGAGCTTAATGGGGGTTATGTAGTAAAGTCGTGAAGGTGTGGGTCTCGGATGACATATACTAGAAACCCAGTTTGCCGACGTGAGATTTGTTCTTGATGACCATGTGCATGGGTCACTCTTGATATATATATATATATATATATTTGGGACGACTAGTTTCCTTGATAGCTTTAGCTTTCCCTCAAATTTTCTCTGGAACATATAGCTAACATGCACTAGGGCCCTTTTAGAAGGGGGAGCTGAAGTCATATAGCCCGTGGCTACCTCTTATGACGGTTAAGCTACATAGTCCAGTATAATGTTTTACTTCATGACAATTTTTATTCCCTATATCTGCATATTATCTATGTATGTATATGATGGTGTTCACATGGTTTTGAATTGGATTTGAATTGGCATTATTTTATCCCCTATCCCGGAGTTACATGCCAGTGCTCAATCCACTAACCATGTCTGGATGCTTTATCCCCACGCGATATAGGCACTAGAGATACTTCTACTTTTTATGCACAGTGTTAGATACATCGGTTTGGTTTGTTGGTCACTCTGGTGAAGTGGTGAGCTTCCATCCTTCAGAAGGCTTGGTCATTTCATCAGGTTTCTTTCATAGATTAGAATTAAAGACTTCACATTATTATTGTCACTATCATTTTCAGGGTTGGGAGCATGTCCCGGCTTAGATTAGTTTCCAGTTTCTTAGAGGCTTTGTGGATATTACTGTGGCTGGGTGTTGTTGGTTGACATTTCATAGACTTGAGTTTTATCTGCTTTCTCTTCTTATATGTTTGGAATTTAGTCATCGTTAGGTGTGTTATGTTTCTGTTTGGCTAGGCAAAGGGGGTGGTCTCCGGTCCTTAGTGGACTTGAGATACTCGTCACGGCCAGACCCTGGTTCGAATCATGACATATTCTCCTTTTGGGTCACAATAATAAAACAAAATTTATTTTAATAGTAGCTAAGCATTAAAATTGTAAGAACAAGAATATAATAACTACTATGATGATTATCAAATAAATTGAATCAAGAGTTACTAAACAATCATAATGTCAACTACCATAATCCTAGAATGAGAAGTTTAAATTAACATAGACATGGAGCAATTTCAACAAATCATACTAAGAAATAATATAAAATAATAAATAAAGGAGACGAAAGATGAAATCAATATTCTTCGGCCTCCACGAGGACTCCTAGATATCTCTAGGTCAAAAGTTGTGTAAACATTGAATTTTTTGAAATATTTATAAGTGTAGGAAAAGCCTCAAATAAAATAACTTAGTCTAAAATAAATTAAAAAAATTAAATCGAATACTGGTTCCCTCTGTAGCATCTCATAATTGTGGAGGTACACTATTTCTATGCCGCTTTAATTTTATTCTTGCTGTTACATGCCACTTAAGTCTTTTCTCTCTTGTTTTTCTTAATTCAAATTATATATAGAAATATATATCTTCATCTTCTAATTATTTTATTCCTACACATAAAAATATAATATTAAGCACAACTCATAAAATCAATGGTCAAAAAGGACAAATGAAAATACTAAATATAAGGCAAATAATGACTATAAATATATATTTTGACCTCACATTAGCCATCAATATATCCAAGAAGCCCCTTTCTAAATGTCACGATAATGATAAGGGCAATATATACTTCAAATATAGCCTATAATATCAACTCAAGCCTCTATTCAGGCATCAAAATATATTGTAAGGAAATTAATGCACAATAAGTCCAGTAATATTAGCTCAGGCCCACACTCGAGGAACACGAAAATAATAAATAATATACACAATATTATTTACCAAAACATACCAAACCTACCTTATTCCGCATAATAAGTATTGTCTTTTCAAAAGATGACACCATTAGACTACATAACTAAAATGATAACTATGCTAGTTAACAATATGCTAGTGAGAGGTACTACACCCCGATAATCACTTCAGCTACTACAAGTCCATTTATACTCTCACTATTTTCTAAAAATTAATCATTCCATCCAAATAACGATAATAATATAATTATCCCTTAAAAGATCACCAAGCCCCTATCATCACATCAAAATTCAATAAACATAATTCAAGCTCTAAAATAAGTATCTACTATCAATGTATTTAAGGTCAATAAGTCATCTATCTATAATCTACACTAGGCATGTTTGCAATACTAACTAGGGTAAGTAATAATGTAACTATAATCCATCAAAAGACTCCAGTACCCATGGAAATGGTCTCTATTTTCACCTAAGTGGAACCCCCTATAATAACCTGAGACTACCCCCTAGTCGTAACACGGTGCTTGAAACCACAAGTAATCCTAAACAAACCTATGAACTGGCATACTATTGAGCAATTGATTTAATATGTAAAACAAAACTTAATTTGTAGAGTCAAAGCATATGCATGAAAAGTTTGAATAAAGTTAATGCTAATACAATTTACATCATGATAAAACTGAAGGAAGAAACTCAAATTACATGACTGACTCTAATTGACATCTATGAAGCCTCTACTATACTAACTATAGATAGCTAGGACATGCCTCTAATTACCACTAATAAATACATATAGAAAATAAAAAATATAGTACATGATCTACAACTGTCTGGAGTTCCCAAAATAGGAGAAATTATGACCTGCTGGATGAAAGCTGCAAACTGTCTGACCTTGGTGTAAGAGCTACACATGATACCTACATTATAAAGGATGTAGCTACAAATACATATATTTGGTTAGTATGTTACAATGTACTTAGTATATGGAGACATATACTAAATCATGAAAATATTTTAAATATGCTGTAAAACTGAGGATATAAGCTATTTGATGAAATATACATTTGAAACATGACTATATGTAAAAAATTTAAATGATAGACAATTTATAAATCACAAGATGAAAAAATTCTTTAAGCTAGGAGGCACCAGAAACATAAATGTTGTAAGGTATTCTCTTATGGGGATGAATATGTTGTCGAAGTTGCACTGAGGATGACGTATGACTACTAGGTATGAAACTATGTGGTGGGGACTGACTAAACTTATGGATCTGAATATGCAAACATACTGAGCTTGGATGAATAAACTTACAAAACCAACATAACATGTATTAAGTAGATTTGATTAATTGAATGACTGATGTCTGTGTGACCGAACAACTAAAATTTAAGTAAAGAGATAACTAACATCGGCATACTGATTAGGGAATATATGAATAATGATCATGTAAAACTGAACTGTAATTAGTTTAATAACTGTAATGAAACTTTGGGGTACCATGCATATCAGATAGGGACTAACTGAACAACATGCGATAACTGAGCATAAATGCATACAAACTGTAATATCTGAGAATGCAAGACCAAGCATAAGCATATTTCTAAAATAATCGATAAACTAAAAGATTGAAATAAGATAACTAAAAAACTGAGAATCTGTACACTTGGTCAAGCAAACCTAAGCTAAAAATACACTGAATATTGTATTGACACTATAGGAGTTATCCTGTAATTGAGACAAATCATGTGAGCTATCATGGAGTCTAACACATGACCCATATTGAGGAGGGCAGTTCTATCCTTAACATCAGAATAGAACTTGAACTATAGTGATTACTAAATCGAGCCCATATTGGGAAAGGGAAAACACTCTCTGGTGAGAACCTAAACCAACGGTGTCACTTAGTTTCTGGGAAGTAAGATGCGCTGAACCCACACTTCTTACTTGATGCTAAATTCTACTCCTAACTGAAAGAAACTGGAATACTAACTAGTGTATGAACTTATAATTGATAACTGATAAGCTCAGATCATGATATTTGAAAAATAACAGTGCATACAGATTCTGAGGTAATTATAAACATATAAACTGATAATGCTCAACATGATCATGGTTTTCTGAATATGATATTCAAATCATGATCTAAATAACTTGATACTTGAACAATGGAAATTATGTTAAACACATGGTTATCACGTGTTCATAACCCTCTAGCACTGAATGACCATAAAACATGATATCAACTGATGTTGGGTGTATTTATGCATTCTAGCATTACTATTCTAGACTTTTTAGCCTTGTTTTGAGGATGAATCTTATGATATATGTGTTGATAATGATATAAATAAGAATTTATGTGTCTAAGTAAGTGTTTACGATGTTTAATGGTGTTTTCACATGAGATTTGATTCAAATTGATCATTTAGACGTCAACCGAGAAAACTAGTGTAACTAGCTTAAGCTAGGTGATTGTCTAGTCTCTTGTGTTGGGTTATAATGTGTTTTATGAGTTATTAAGGTTATTATTATGTACTTATAAGTAAATAAACTTAGTTATAATGTTCAAGGGTCAATTGGATCAAGAAAATAGTCAAAACAATAAATTAAAGCTCAAAGTGAATTTAGCCTATGCTTAGCTTGTGTTTCTAGTTTATCGTTAAGGATGAAATTGTCATTTTAAATGCTATAATATACTTTTTGAAGAGATTATTATGATATATGAAAGATGTAGAAGTTTCAAATCAAGTGGGAACAACTCAATAAGACTTGGAATGGCTCAACGAAAGCACAAGACGCAAGTTGGATGCAATTTGGACCTCTGAAATGTATGGGGCATGTGTTGACTGTGCAATTGGCTAATGGATGAGTTCAAAATATCACTAGATTCATAAAAGTCCCAAGTTTTTGACCCATATGAGCGTGTAGCTTAAATAGGGTTTAAGGAGTCCCCGTGACGCGTTGAAATCACGACTAGCTACTGGAATTTAACATATTTTTTGACAATTATGACTTGGAACTATAGTGCGACATGGGGAACGCCAAAATTGGGAAAAATTTACCCATCTGGAGGAAAACAGTGTGTAAACCTGATAAGACTTGGTATATAACTTGTCTACTTTAAATATAACGTCCTAAAGCAGTGTGTAAATTTTGAAGTAGGATTGGTTGGGCCGCATTCGAAGTACTTTTCTACATTATGTTTAGATGATGTATTGTATGTGGAATTATTTAAAATAGTGAAAGAGTGTGAAGATAAGGAACAAGAATCCTATATTCTTGATTTTGCACCGGTTAAGATACATAAAAACACACCTCACTTCAAGGCCAAGTAGTTTACCATGAATATTCTATTACTCGGTTCATTAATAATTGTACCACCGCCCTATGAGCGAGGTAAACAGATGGATGCGATGTTGGGGGTAAAATTTATGTCCTCAAGGTGGAGGAAAAATTTTATTGGGTCGTGCCACGACACTAAATTAGGCACTTCTTGGTAGGCAACCCAATCTTAGGTATGTTTTCTTTTCAATTTTTTTTAGTTTTTATTTTACGTGGTTGTGAGGGGCACATGTTTGATGAATATGGGTTATTTGTATGATGTCCTTGATTGAATGATATGCATGAGTTTGCTACTTACGGAGTCCATTCTTGAGGCTAGGATGTTTTAGAAGTAGGATTCTTGAGTTGTGAATTGTGTATAACATGGTTAGTGTTGTGAACTTGCATTCCATGTAGTCATTATAGTGCTAGATTGAGTTTATTTCTTGTAGTAGAAGTGTGGAGTTCTTATAGCTCATAGTGTTTATATTTAACAGTTGTTCAAGGATAAACAAGGCTTTAAGTTTGGGGTGGTGATGTTGGGTGTATTTATGCATTCTAGCGTTAATATTCTAGCCTTTTAGCCTTATTTTGAGGATGATTCTTATCCTATATGTGTTTATAATGATATAAATGATAATTTATGTGTCCAAGTATGTGTTTACGATGTTTAATGGTGGTTTCTCATGATTTTTGATTCAAATTGATCATTTAGAAGTCAACCGAGAAAACTAGTGTAACTAGCTTGAGCTAGGTGTTTGTCTAGTCTCTTGTGCTTGGTTCTAATGTGTTTTAATGAATTATTAAAATTTTTATTATGTATTTATATGTAAAAAAAAACTTATTTACAATGTTCAAGGGTCAATTGTATCAAGAAAAGAGTCAAAACAAAAAGTTAAAGCTCAATGTGAATTTAGCCTATGTTAAGCTCGTGTTTCTAGTTTATCGTTAAGGATGTTGTGATATTTTAAGCTCTAAATTGTTCTGTTTAATGCTATAGGATGATTTTTGAATGGATTAGGATGATATATGAAGGATATACAAGTTATAAATTAAGTGGAAAGAACTCAATAAGGCTCGGAATGGCTTAATGAAAGCACAAGATGCAAGCTGGATGCAATTTAGACCCCTGAAACGTATGGGGCGCGTGTTGACTGTGTAGGCAGACAATGGATATTTTCAAAACATCACTGGATTCAAAAGAGGCCAAGGTTTTGACCCAAAGGTGCATGTTTCTTATAATGGGGTTTAAGGAGGCCCCTTAACACGTTGAAATCGTGACTAGCTACTAAAATTTTATAGATTTTTTGACAATTGTGACCTGGAACTATGGTGTGATGCGGGGAGAACCAAAATCAGGAAAATTTCGCCCATCTGAAGGAAAACAGAGTGTAAACCTAATCCAACTTGGTATATAACTTGTCTACTATAAATATAACGTACTAAAAAACATTTTATGAATCTTGTGACATCTTTGAACTCCTAGATCACTTGGAAAATCATTGAGGCTACCACTGCTTCTTTTAAGGTTTATCATTCTTTAATGTAGTTTTTTTAAGGTTTGCATCATCATTCCAAGGGATTTGATGATGACTATTTCCTTTCAAGACTAAACTCTCTTTCTGGGGTTAAAACTAAGAGCATGATTATTATTGTTTTGAATTAATTTCATTTAATTCACTTATCATTTTGGTTGTTTATTTATTCTTGTCTTAATTATTTTATAGATTGATCACCCATAAAATACATATATTGTCAACCTTTTGATCTTGAGAGTGGGAATAGGGAGATAGAACATGGGAATAAACAAAGTTTGAGTTTTTATTCTTTTCTAAATTAAAGAATTGAACTTAGCATCTACGACAGGGCTGTGTTTAGATGCCTTACTTGATTCACACGTAGGATGATAGCTTTAATTAACTTAATTAGATTATTGCATCCCCGCTCAACGATATAGTTGTAATGTCCATATTAGGTAAAAAATTAGAGGTTGGGAAACCATGATCATGCAATCAACCCTACGTATCAACAACCAAGATAAGCAAGTTGACGAATGAAGTTCAACACATAGTATGATTGTTCGAAGTGCTTTAACCCTGTGTTTTTATCCATTAATTGTCCCAAGACTTTTATTTTTACTCATTATTTATTTTATTTACAAAATTACAAACACTTTTCTTGATTATTTTTTCTCAGTTAGTTAGACTAGAATTAGATAGGCGGCGAACGCAAGTCCTTGTGATATCGATACTTGGGCTTCCTTGAAGACACTTTACCAGTTGATAAGATCACGTACACTTGTGTGTGCGCTTGGGCGCTATCAAGTTTTTGGCGCCGTTGCCGGGGACTTGTAAGTAGGCAATTATCTTATTTTTACTTTAACTACATTGAGTTGTAAATAGTTTAGTTTTTGTTTAGTTTCTTTTATTTTATTTTTCTCACACTCTTCTTGAGATGTCAATCTTTGATAGATGGTTTTTAAGGGATGATGATTCTTGTCATTTTTACAGAGCACCCCACCATGAGGCTTTTTGTCCAGATTTTGATCCAAGCTTTTGGAGGGGCCCTGTTTGTTTCCAACCTGTGGAGTAACCCACAAGTTGGTGTGTGGTTTGTTACAGTCTATATCACTATGCAGCTATGTGTGCTTTTAATCTTGATTCAGTCATGTTTGTGGGCAATGCTCAATAGACAACTAAGGAGGTAGATGCAGAGTTGACCTCCTAACCAGTTCTAGAGAAAGTTTCTGACAATTCGAGGAAGTCTAAGTACTCAAAAACTCAAATTATTGAACAGGTTGAGTAGATACCACTTCCACCATGTCTACAATGTCTAAGCAAAGAAAAATATGAGAAGAATATTAGCCAATGTGTGGATCAAACACAAGAATTACAGCCACTCGATTGTCATCTTTATCTTGAGACTGAAATTGAGAAGGTGAATAAAAGTGTTTGTGTAGTAGATTGTGTAAATTTTGAAGTAGGATTGGTTGGGACATATTCGAAGAACTTTTCTACATTATGTTTAGATGATGTCTTGTATGTGGAATCATTTAAAATAGTGGAGGAGTGTGAAGATAAGGAATAAGAATCCTATATTCTTGATTTTCCACCGGTTAAGCAACATAAAAACACACCTCACGTCAAGGATGAGTGGTTTACCATACATATTCTATTACTTTGTTTATTAATATTTGTACCACCACCCTATGAGCGAGGCAAAAATATAGATGCAATGTTGGGGGTAAAATTTATATCCTCAAGGTGGAGGAAAAAGATGACTGGATCGTGCCGCGACTTTAAATAAGGTGCTTTTTGGGAGGCAATCCAAGCTTAGGTATGTTTTCTTTTCATTTTTTTTTTAGTTTTTATTTTTGGTTGAGTCACAAGTTAATGGGAAGTGTGAGTACCATAAACTTGAGCTAAGAAGCATGGCAAAGACTAAGTGTGGGGTCCCATGGATCTCCTTTATGCAAAAAAAAATAGATGCTACTAGCTAGGCCTAGAAGCCTCAGGGAGTATTTCTATCATTTACTTTTTAAATTTACTTTGGGGACAAAGTAGATTTTTAAGTGTGGGGTGGGGATATTCCAAAAGTTTAGCTCAATAAAAAAAAATTCAATTAGGAAAAAAGTGAGATATTCTTGTTGGTGTTATTTTTTATTGCATGATGCATGTGGGTTTGTTTGATAAAAGCATGTTGAATGAGTAAATGTCTATTTTTGAGACTCCTAGGATCAAGTTTTTGACTTTTGAACTTGTTTACTTAATTTTGAATTTATGCTATCATTTGGTTGGGAGTCTATGATGATCCTATTGAGTTGAGCATATGCCATGTGCGTTGTGAGTTTATAGTATATTCCTTGTTGCATGTGATATCTAGAACTTACCCGATGTGTGTTAAGCGAAATAAAGAATGTGGGTTTAGGAGATGTTATAGCCATTTCTTTGATAGCCTTGTTTTATACCTTCTTTTTACCTACCTTTGTACTTTATCCTAGTTAACCTTGTTGAGCCTTTAGCTTTTTCTTTGGAAACCTCATAAGTAGCCTAATTCTTTCTTTGATAGATCATAATTTGATCCAAAAAGCTCCTAAGTGCTTTAATGAAAATAGAACTAGTAAGAAGTTTGAGAAATTGAAGAAGAAAAAGGTGAAATTGATGCCCCAAGATAATTATTATTGGTGTATAATTGATGAGTGATGGATGTTTATTCCATACTTTATGCTAAAAATATTGCCATGATTGTGAAAAAAGAGAAAAAATGATTTATATGATAGTAAACTATGCGTCCACCAAGTGTTTGTGAAAATGTTTAAAAGAAATAGGGCAAAATAAATGAAGGGGGACATTGACTTCAAATTTTTAATGTAGTGTATTAAAGTTCTTAGAGAGGTTAGTCACTATTTCCAAATAGTTCCTACCCGTCCCTTAGCCTACGTTACAACCTGGAAAAGTGCTAATTGATCCTAATCTTTATATTCGACTATTAGTGGAGCATTACACTAAGGGCAAGCCTATGGTTCATTGTGCGTAACTTGTGAATTCTTTGTGAGAGTGAGCGTAATTTAATTCTTGTACCCATTACATTATAAATTGCATTATTGTGAGTAATTATGGAAAACTCTCTTGTTGTGAGGGAAACATGTTTGATGAATTTGGGTGATTTGTATGATGTTCTTGATTGAACGATATGCATGAGTTTGCTACTTGTGGAGTCCATCTTGACGCTAGGATGTTTTGGAAGTAGCATTCTTGAGCTTTCAATTGTGTATAACATGCTTAGTGTTTTGAACTTGCATTCCGTGTAGTCATTGTAGTGCTAGATTGAATTTCTTTCTTGTAGTAGGAGTGTGGAGTTTTTCCAGCTCATGGTGTTTATACTTAAGAGTTGTTCGAGGATAAACAAGGCTTTAAGTGTGGGGTGGTGATGTTGGGTATATTTATGCATTCTAGCGTTACTATTCTAGCCTTTTTAGGCTTCTTTTGAGGATAATTCTTATGCTATATGTGTAGATAATGATATAAATGATCATTTATGTGTCCAAGTATGTGTTTATGATGTTTAATGGTGGTTTCACATGAGTTTTTGATTCAAATTTATCATTTAGAAATCAACCAAGAAAACTAGAGTAATTAGCTTGAGCTAGGTATTTGTCTAGTCTCTTGTGTTGGGTTCTAATGTGTTTTAATGAGTTCTTAAGGTTGTTATTATGTATTTATATGTATAAAAACTTAATGATGTTGAACTTAATTATGTATCTAAAGCTCAATGTGAATTTAGCCTATACTTAGCTCGTGTTTCTAGTTTATCGTTAATGATGTTGTGTTGTTTTGAGATCATAATTATTGTGTTTAATTCTATAAGGTTCTTGGTGAATGGATTTTCAAATTAAGTTGAAACAACGCAATAAGGCTCAAAATGGCTCAACGAAAGCGCAAGACACAAGCTAGATGCAATTTGGACCCCTAAAATATATGGGGGGTGTGTGGACTATGACGGTGGCCAAAGGATGAGTTTAAAACATCATTGGATTCATAAGAGGCCCAAGTTTTTGAACCATAGGTGTGTGTAGCTTATAATGGGGTTTAAGGAGGCCCCGTGACGCGTTGAAATCACGACTAGCCACTTTACTACTTAATCGATACTTTGGCTTTCTTGAAGCCACTTTACTACTTAATAAGACCACGTACACTTGCGTGTGTGCTTGGGCGCTTTCATCAAAACGTAAAAATAAAGTATGAGAATCATGGTTCAAAGATCCAAAAATGGGCACTTCATCAAACATGTGGAATGCATGGATTTGTACATGGGGATAATCTAAACATGAGCATTCGACAAATCATGAAATTTACTTGAGTAAGACATGGGAAACTTAAATTCATAGCATGAGGAAATCAAATCTTTCATGGGATCATACACGGGATGAATTTAATTTAAATCACCATGAAAACATGAAATTTAATCTTTCTTGAACATATAAAATACCATAATGACAGAAAGTTTATTCTTTAATTGAAAGAAAAGGGTTTTTTGGGCTCCATGGGTGAAAGGGACCCATGAATGAATACCCCACATAACTTAAATCTTTAAATTGATAGGCATACACAATTCTTGATGCTTTCTTGAAGATTCTTGAGCTTGGGAAACTTAGATTCTTGATTCCTTAGGGAAAAAGGAATTGAATTTGTTCTTGGGGAAAGAGAGTGATTTTCTTGAGTGAAAAATTGGAGAAGAAGGGCCCATAATGACCTCAAAGATGCCCCCAATCGTGTTATGGACGATTAGGTTAAGGGAGAAAATACCCAATTACCCCTCAATTACTTAAATAAAAAAACTAGATGCAACTACGTCACCGCGATGTGGTCTTATAACGTTAGCTTACTGGTGCTGATGAAAATGATCATACCTTTTTGCTCGGGTATCGGATTAAGGTGAATTGGCATCATTGTAAAGATAATTCAATTATAGAAATTTTTTTGGTATTGAGGTTAAAAATTCCACATATATAAAAAGTTATGCACGTTCAAAGTTGACCCTTGTAGAATCAAATACCAAAATTTGGCCAAATCAAAGGCTTTTAGCTCAACTTTGTTCTAAGTGATTCCAATGAACATTTTTCATCTCATAAGAACTTCACACACTAGGATAAAAATCATGACACATATATTAAATTTTAAATCAAGAACTGGATACCACACCTTTACCGCAATGTGGTCAGCATGCGATTGGGACTATTGCCGCATTGCGTGCCTATCGCGATGACCCACTGGTTTCGTGATCCAAACATGTCCCAAACCTTGTCCGAAAAATTTTCAACTCCTCTGAGACATAATTCTTACATCCTTCAACATGAATTAACTCAAAAACTAATGTCTCAGGGTCGGAAAAGTAAAAAATAAAAATCCTTGATGTTTAGGGGTCTTGAAGATGACTAAGTCCCCAACACTTAGTAAAAATTCCAAGCCTTAACCTATTAAGCAAGCAACTAAGAGATGAATGAGCTATGGTTAGTATAGGGTATCACACCCCCAAACCCTAAGAAATTCACAATACACAAGCAAACAAACATACGATACATAAACACTTTAGAAAAATTCAAGGTACATCTCAACTTATTTTGAAAGAAGATTTGCAAGTCAAAACACACTTCAAAGCATCAATCAAAATATTTACTTACTCGAATCATTTCCAAATACTTCAAGCTTAGAAAATATGACATGTATAAGTCAAAAGAAGTACATCAATACCATACCGATATATTTGATTTTGGGTCAAAAATCACTTTGACAATCAATTTTGAAAATACATGGGTAAAATCAAAATTTTATTTAAGAAACATGTTTTTCATATCAAAAGAAGTATAAACCTTGAAGGAAAAACAAGTTGAAATTGAGCTTTAAATCAAAGAAAAATTTATTTTATAATTTATCGGGTAAAACTCCAAAAATCATTTTTAAACTCAAAGTTTTTAATGATATATTTGCAAAAAAAATCAATTAGAAATGATAAATTCAAGGTTTAGAAACATACCCATATATGAATTTTCAAAACCCCTTTGAAATCTCTTATTCAAGGTTTAGAAACATACCCAAGAATGAATTTTCAAAAACCCCTTTGAAATCTCTTAATTTCGAGATCTCAAAGTCTAAAAATGGAGGAAATATGTTTTGTGATCAAAATGGAATAAAATATATATCCAAGCCAAATGGCCTTTACAAACGCTCACATTCTAGTCACGTACGCAATGATACCCGACCCAGACCTTTGTGATTGCTAGCTTCTGGCTACTAAGGCAAAGAGAAAACCAACTCATCCCACCAAAATACGCTTTGTGATCGTGGTATGTTTCTCAAATTACAAATTGCAATGAAGTATAAAGAGGTCATTGTTAAATATAGAAGCCGACCATGGTCGATCTCACATGTAATATGTCAAAAGGTCAATCAATATGTAGTTGAGGCATTCAATAATAATGTCCAATAAAAGATGAGGGTATGTGTAAATGTATAATTCATTAGTAATAGTTATTGCTTTATTTAATTTGTAATCAGTATGAGAGAGGCACCAGGAATGTGTTTCCTAATTACTTCATAACTCCTCAAGTTTTTTGTACTTCAATCTCTCCTGCTCTTCAGTATGCAAAACCGATAGGTTAGTTATACCTAGAACAACTCTATGCTCTTTTCTAAGAAATATGCTTGATAAGTTTTCTCTTCTCTTATCCTACACTACTAACCCCTATCTTGGTAGATTAGCTATCCTAGATTATCGGCTCAAGCTAATAAGTAGAGGTTGATAGATCCAAGTCTCTGTTGTTTATTTCTTTTATCCCATCCATGCTCTTTCTTTTGTTATGATTAAAGATAAGGCGGGTTCCAACATTGTAAACCCCCAAAAAATAATCAAACCTAGGGAAACAATAATACATGAATAAACACGATTGAAGATCGCTCCACACTATACTACTTTGTTAATCCATCATGATTCCCACAACCCTAGTTATGGTGTTTAAATACTCATAATTTCAAGAAGATAAGAAGAATTCTGATATGAAAACATAATTACGAACTTACAATAAGAATACAGAAAACTCCAAAATCTCACTTTGAATAAAGACCCTAAAAATTAATGTTTGTAGTTACAACACCAAGAATGTGCCTTATAACCTTACAATAACATAATTTCCAAAACATACAAAATAATAATATGAATATTTGTAGACAAATAAAACCCATCCAAAGCATAACAAGATTGGCTGAGTCAATTATCTCTGATGAAGAAAAGTTACGATCATGGTTATATCCAACGATCGTCCTTGGTGCTCATAGGCTAGCTCTGGACTTTGCAATCCTTAGTTCTTCAATGGTATGATCTGTAGTATGACCTCATGATTCTTTGTACGATCATGGAACCCACTCATTTTATTCTCTTATACTTCAAATCCTACAAACCCCAGAGTTAAATCATAATCCCATGATATCTTGGTATGATCGTCACTTTTAGGCACGGTTATGGAAGACACTCGTTTGATCTTCTTCATAGTTAGCTTCTACAACACTAGTTACTGGTCTTCTTCCAACAATCAAATTGTATAATCGTAGCATCAAGCCACAACTATGGAAGCTTTTGGCTAATCAAATTTTGAGAGTCCTTCCTCTGAATCAATCCATAATGACATGGTAAGATCGTGGTATTCCACAATCACAAAATAGGCCATTTGATGCCCTTAAGTCCCAAGATTGAACACTTTTCTTCTCCAAACTTGTTTAACCTACAAATACCTCAAAACACATCATCCTCTAAAAAACACCTTTAAACTTGATAATATTCATATTTTAGCATATAAAGTGTCATAAGTTCATAGCGTATCAACACCCTTAACTTAGAATGTTTGCATGTCCTCAGACAAACAGAGTACACCATACCATCACTATTCTTAAACAAGAGAAAATTTAGATTTCTATGGGCATTCAAATTTTCATGAAACTAGTTTAAGCAAGAATTATTCCAACACTTATATTCGACACCCTCCAATAGAAAACTCAACATATGCAGTGTACACAAACCATCATAACACAATGAGATTAAGAAATGGCATTACATTATCAACAGACAACCCAACTCTTAATGTAATGACATTACCCAAACAAGCAGTAACCATTCTTTTGCCCCCACGACAAGAAGTCCTAATCACTTAGAATATTAAATAATTGTCAATATAAGGACTAAAAAAAATCCCATTCTCACAAAGAAGTTAGGTCGTGTATGTTTGATACCATAAGCTAGCCTTTATTTTCTACATATTTTCATTTAGACAGTTGGGTTAGGATAACTACAGAACTTTTATTAGCATGTAATGTAGGCTGGGGGACAGGTTTGACACTTATGGGTAAAGTGACAAAACTTTCATGACACATCACTATTTTCTATTCCACTTTTTTCTACATTGTTTTAGTCCTCCCCCTTTTTCCACATTTTGGGACTTCAGGTGTGATTTTACTTTCACAACGTTTTTTTTCTTTTTTCTTCTTTTTCTCATTTTTCTCCCTTTCGAAACCCTTTTTTCACTATACTACACCCAAATTCCTTTTTCTTTTGTTAACACTTTCTTCATATCTAATCGTTTATAAACTCCTATGATATCTACCCTCAACTTAGGTAATTTTCCTAAGCTGAGATGCATAGTATCTAAGAAGGGACCAGGGGAAAAGCAAGTTAATTGTAAAACTTAGGAAGATGAATAGGCTAGTTCAAAGATAAGATCTACTTAGGCTTAAATTTGGGATCAAGGAATATCATATTTATTTGGTAGGATTTTTATGATTTTAGTGTACTACTTGAAGAACAACATATGTTCCTCTTATAACCTCCCACCCTACAATGTCAGCAAGAGTAAGCGAGCAAGTTCTAGATCACACACTTATGCAGAATAGGTAAACCTCACACTCACTTGACTCAGGTATATATATTTGATTACTACTTATGTGCTTCATGAAAGTTTAGATAATTCTATTGTTATTACAATATCTAATCTTTAGTTAAAGTTTAAATAAGCACAGAACACAACAAAAAATTTGAAACCTTCAAAGCGTAGCATTTAAATCATTCAAAACAAGTTTGTATGCACATTTTATTTCAACTGCACCAAGTTCTCTTATTTTTCTTTAAGTTACAAACAATACATGAAGTAACACTAAAACAATAATAAAACAACTAAATATACCAGTTCTATCTAGATAGCACACTCTAGAAAAAGAAATTCGACAACAAAAACCCTTAGATATGGTACACCCCCTCCCCTTAATTTCAAGATTATGCAATATTCCTACTACATAAAAACATAAAAAAATTATAAAACTAGGGTAAGGACATATCTGAGGTGCACTAGACGCTGGTAGTACTTTGATCAATAGGGGTATTAGATGGGACCCTCTAATATCTCAGCTCTCGTAGCCCTAGGTATGTCTAGGACACTCTCTAATAAGTGTGTAACAGTGGTTGCTGGTGCACTCAATGATGTCACTAAGTTAGTCATCATACCTTCTCTAGTCTGAACAACCATATCTGTAGTAGGTGATTTCTCAACACCCATCAGAATACACACCTCAAAGGTCTGCTCATATTTTTAATTTTTTTCTTCTTTTTTCTCTCTTGTCTCTCCTTTTTATTTTGCAATACTGCAAATCATCCCACATATCCTTCACATTGTATAATCACCCTTAACTATTGAGGTTTGAGTACAAAAATTAGGGACCAGATAGTCCATATCAACCATATGATTAGATAAGGAAGGCATAGGTCGAGGTAATGGTGATAAAATCTGGTTAGTCTGCTTTGTCAGCTTCTTGATTGCTTCTTCCAATTTGTCCAATTCATTCTTGACCATGATCAGGTCAATATATTGACCGTTTTGGTTTTGACCCATTTATCTCATAAACTACATAGGTCTTCACCCCTAACTACTCTTTTGTATGCTGGCATCATGCAATAACTGAGTTTTGCATGATTTACTCTAGCTGAGTAATAGGAATAAATATGTAACTAGTAAGAACAAATAGACTACCACCCAAAGGATTTGTGGTATGTTGATAAGAGAAAGAAGTAGCACCTGCTTCAGATATTGGGATGTCACTAGCTTGGGCACCCCTTTCTACCTGTAGAGCCAAATCTAATAAAGGACCCCAGGGTAGAGTTGTTAGGTTCCTTAAATCCTTTATCAAAGCAATATCTGAACTTTTCTTTGGGTGGATAAATATTTCAACCTCTAAAATAGCCAACACCTTTGAATCCTGCAACAATAGTGTAATAATACAAATAAATGGCATTGTGGTGCTAAACTATAATACTCTATCCTAAATTTTTTCCATAATTATATATGGAATATTCAGCTCCAACTCAGACAAAAAAGCTTCTACCATGTCTGCATTGGTAGTACCCAATATGTTGTCATTTGTGGTAGGTGCTATGTGATGCCGAATAATTAACAACCAAGTTTTCCTGAGAATTTCATAGTATGTTTACAAATTATTGACCCATTCACCCAAATCACATTCTCTCCAACTTTATCACTGTGGTACACCAACTACCAGTAATGCATAGTCTTGACATTAGGTGGTAGCTTCTTTACCCTTATTAAGTTATTCATCCAAAAATTATTATTTGATGTCACTTCAATAACATTAACACATCACCAAATAAAACTCTAGAGATAGCCCCGACTGAGATATCAATATCATGATCTCAGACCCTCACCGTGTCAAGTTGGGGTTGCTTCCTCATTTCTTTGTCTTTGCCCGAGGGAGTCATATTCTTAGCATCATCACATGTTAGCATAAAACTCCCTCACCATATCAATACTATAGCTTCAAAGTGGCCTAGCCTTCCATAATGCATACCTTTCAAATACCCAAACTACCTCTGAGACTCTCTGCAATGACTTAGGTAATATCCAAACCTTTTCTTTTATACTCCATTTTTTATTACCCCAGTTGTTTGGTGATACCCATCATTATTATAGTCCCAATAATTAGGCACAACCCACCACCTCAGTTCAACACCACTTTGAGAAACATTAATAGCAGGTCCCTTTAAGGATTTAAGATTGCACTCTTCACTCTTATCCAAGGAACTTATCTCCTCAGCATCATCATCCATATCTATTTTTTAGGATGATTTCCCTCTTCAGAATAGAAAAGTTCCACAGTGTTATAAGTAGGAATCAGGAAGTTGATATAATTTCATTGGCCTTCTTAATTTCCTAGGTCTTAGCCCTAGTGGCTTGAGGAGTATGCTGATCATCTGATGAACCTGTGGAAATCTCAACCTCAGACCTACTTGAGCTTTTAAAATCACTCTATGAGGCTAGATGTTTATTTTCTAGTACCCACTTTTGAGAGATCTCCTTTTGAATATACTTGATAGTTTTGGGAGGCATAGTACCTATATAAGAAAGTATTACTCTAAGTTTTAAAACAATAATACAGGTTTAGGATTTTACTTAGATGAGCCTTTATAATGAAGGTATTATCTTACCTTTGATTTTAGGAAGTCTTCTCCAAAAGCACTAGGTATTTATCACATTAGACAAGCACATAACACATTCGTACAATGAAACAATGATCATGGCATATGTTCGTCTGATGGGGCTTCTAACAGTTGATAATTGGCATCTCAAAATGATCCAACCCATGATTGTAAGATGATACCATGATCTTTGATTGTGTTGTGGAGTATGTATTGATACTTAATCACCTTTAAACACAACATTAATCACGTTTGACCTTTTTTTTAACATATTTTTAAAAAAGGGGTACTCAAACTTCCCCCTTCATTTATTCATTCAAATATTCAACTTACTCAATTAATCTAACATAAATCTTTGCAATTCTAATGCCTATGAACTTCAAATTAGCACTTATAAGTCATCAATTTTAAATAATGTAATAGTTTTTAAGGCATAAGTAATTACTAATTATGTTTTCTTGTGATTTTGAGTACTTGGGCAGGGAACAAATTCAAACAATAAAGAGAGTGGCTAAAGTACCCAAATTAGAGGTGAGGAATCATGATTCTCTCTTCTTTGATAGTTTGGTTGTGTTTAAAATGAGTTTGAATAAAATTTGGGTCTTATAGAGTTACTTGATATAGGTTTAGATGAATTGCATTCGATTGACATTATATCAGGTTAATTGACAATTATAGGACCCAATGGACGACTCAATGTCTCAATCATTAGTCTTCACCATGATCGTAATTACTGCTTGTACTAAATGGGTTGAAGAAAACTTACCTGGGAACCTATGAAACTTAAGAATGATTGTGATATGTAACCATGACAGTTCTTTAAATTTGTAGGTTCGATGACCTGCATGTTGGTTTCTATGAGTTTGATCATATGATTGATACAATGATCGTGACACCTAAGTACAATTGTGGTAACCAATCATAAGATAACTCCTAAAATTCATCCCTCTAGACTTTATGGACACTGTGAAGATGACTGAACCCATGATCATGGAAGTTTCTCATGGCTCAATACTAATTCTAGTTCTGAAGTTTCTTTTCTGCATAATTTCTGCACAAGTAACACACATTACCCTATAAAAATAAAAATTAAAAAATCATGCGTTTCTTTCCAAGAAGTGCTTGATTTAATGTTGAGATATGACATGGATAAGTTGGTTACTCAGACTTCACTAACTAGTCCATGTGTTGCCTCCCATTAAGATTTTAATTAACATTATGGCACAACTTGGGTGTGCTTGACTTCTCAAGCACCATCAAGATCTACTTTATATATCACTTTCACTTCATAAATGTCTCCGAGATGGTGTTTCACCGTTTGGCCATTCACCTTAAACTTATGGCCTTCTTTATTTTCCAGCCCAATTGCACAATAGGAGAGAAATCTTGTCACCCTATATAGTCCTCTCCTCTTTGACTTAGCTTCCCCAGAAACAACTTTAGCTTAGACTTAAATAGCAATGCCATATCACCTGCAGTGAATTCTCTTTCCTCAATTTTATGATCATGGTATAATTTCATTGTCTCCTTGTACAAAGATGATCCCTTATAGGCATAGATATAGAATCCATCCATCTTATTTAATAGTTCAAAACTTATCTTAGTAATATCACTCTATTCCAAACTCAATCTCTTTTGTGTGCACAATACCTTATGTTCAAGTTTGACATTCAAGTGGCATGCTTTTTCATACACAAGCTGATGTAGGGAAGTACTAATAGGGGTTTTGAATATTATCTGGTAGTCCCATAGTGCATCATCTAACTTCTTAGCCCAATTTGTCCTATTAAAATTGATAATTTTCGCCAAAATAGACTTGATCTAACAATTGGAGACCTCAACTTTCCCGCTTATCTAAGGATAGTAAGGTGTTGTCACCTTATATTTCACACCATATTTCTCAAGCAAGGCTGTGAATATACGATTGCAAAAGTGTGACGCCAGCACTAATGATAACCTTTGTTGTCACGAATCTGGAAAATATATTTTTCTCAAAAATGTTGTGACACTCTCCCATTCACTGTTTGGAAGTGCAACTACCTCCATCCATTTCAAAACATAATCCCCAACCACCAAAATATACTTCATACCATGAGAGCTCACAAAAGGGCCCATGAAGTCAATATCCTTAACATCAAATAGCTCAAGCTAAAGAATAGTTGTCACTGGAAGCTCTTGGAATAGTCATGTGTATTTTTGTAAAGTGTGGGATAATATATTCGCATTACAAAATCTTATGTGCAATCTACATACAACTATTATGACCCTTATCTTGTAACAAATGATATGCCTCTATGGTACTTATCATCTCAACTTCAGGAACACATCTCTGAACTATTTCATCTGCACAACTTTGCAACAAGTATGGCTCATCCCAAAAGAGCTTTCTTACAGCTTGCATGAATATCAAACAATGTTGAAATATTAGGTCTTCAGGAACTACATCACTCATTAAATAATTTGAAAAGTATGCATACCATGAAATCAAATCTTGCAATGAAGACAATACTTGTTCATCTGAAAAAGTATCATCAGTCTTAAGCTCATCCTTCAGTTTTAGCATGTCCTCTTCTTCAAGGCTTGATAAGTGGTCGGCAACTTAGTTTTGAATCCCCTTTAAGTCCTTGACCTCAAATTCAAATTCCTAAAACAAAATTAACCAATGAATCAACCTTGGTTTCACATTCTTCTTTGCCATGGGGTACCTACAAGCTGTGTAGTTTGTATGCATAGTCACATTCATGCCAAGAAAATAAGATCAAAATTTTTCAAATGTGAGTACCAACAACAATTAAATATTATTAAGTCACACTTTATTTATCATGCTCCAACATCACAAACATTTGCTTGCTAATCTTATACCTTTTATTTGAATTTATTCCCTTAAGTGATTCTGAAATCCCCACATACAAAGTAAAATAAGAGCTTCCACAAAAGAACTCTAATTATTATAATTTTTTATGAGTAGGTTAAGTGTTTTGCTGGCATAGTATATAGGATGTAAGATCTTCTCCCACCTTTGGCCTAATACCTCACCTAGTGCCACACCACAAGTATCACACATAACATCAAATAAAAATGACCAATCAAGAGACATAATAATAGGGGTTGAATTAACTTCTCTTCCAGGCATGCATCATCAAATGCAAACTTCACCTCTTTCTCTAATAACTTGCACAAACAATTTGCAAATTTAAAGAACTCCTTAATAAATCTCCAATATAATCTTTCATGCCCCAAAAAACTAATGGATACCTTTAACAGAAATGGGTAGAGAAAACTTTTCAATCACCTCAATCTTTATTTTGTCAACTCAATCCCCTTTTTTGAAATTTTATGAGCAAGCTCAATTCTTTTTTCACCATGAATTTGAACTTCTCCAAATTTAGGTGTAATATCCCATACTTTTCCTAGCTTAATTCCGCTACTAGAATGTGAATGGTTGGCTTCGAAAAATGAATAACTTTTGTTACATGTGAAATTTTCCAACTTTAAACCCTCCATTGTGCACATAATTTAATAAGCTTTCTATCGATACCAATTTCGCCTAAATTTAATACTCGATTGAGAAGTTATGGCATTTTTAGTAAAGCAGTATGCCATTTAGGAAAGCATCGCATCGCGGAGAGGGCTAATTTGGTAATTGTCAATTTCTAGTGGACCTTTGCGATTGTTCCATGTCACAGAGAAGTTTTAGGTCCCAGACATCCTTTTTCCAGTGGCTCACCATGATGGTGGCGCACCGCGGTGATGGCCAAAATGGGACTCATTCTTTCTCCAGTGGCTTAACGCAATTTCACCGCAAAGCGTTGGAGCCCAAGTTTCCAGTTGTCCTTTATCCAATGAGCCACGACAATAGTGGCGCGTCGCGATGGTATGCAAAGTCAAGATTTTCCAGTTTCGACAAAAATTTATAAAGTGCTCTTTGGTCAATTCCCAATCTCCTAATTTGTCCAAACCAGGAATTAAGCATATCCTAAGCACTATATGATTATTTTCATCATTTCTCTCTCAAAGCAAAACCCTAGAGCACAAAGGTTACTCTCCGAGAAATCAAATTCCTCCATTGTTTCTCTAAGAAAACCCAAAAATTGAGGATTCCTAAATCAAGATAATCAAGAGTTCATCTTTAAAGGCACAAATAGAGATTCAAGTTCAAGTTTTCTTAGAAATTTTATTAATTAAGGTATGTGCGGTTTATGAACAAGGATCCTCTTTCATTTTTGTGTCCAAAACCAAGTTTTTAGTTCAAACTTATATGATTTTGAATGATTATACATGAGTTTTGATATAGGGTTCATACCCATTATTGCTAATTGTAGGATAATGAGATTTCAAGTGTTTTAGAAGTTTAATTGCATGACTATTTTCATATTTATATGCCTATTGCAGTAAATTTTAGATTTTGAGATGAATTGTTATTAATTACATTATCAAGCATGAACTTTTTGATGTTTTTGACATGAGATTGATGTATGGGTTATTATCCCTAGATTGGATATTATTATTTCAAGAAAGATTATGCTTTAAGCATCAGATATCACTTTATTTTCAGACTTTCAGAAAGCCTTGATCTTTTGATCATCAGATAAAATTTGGAATCCACTTTACAGATTTATTACAGATTTTAGAAATCAGAATAGTTTTATTCATAAATTGAATTAGATAAATGCATAATTGGTTCCATAATAACCCTTATTCTAGTTTTAAAGTGGATTCCAATAGAATGAGCATACAGATTAAAAGAGAATAGTATTTAGCACCGAGATAGAAGTGTGGGATTAGCGTGCCTTATCTTTCATAGAACTATGTAGCCAATGTAGGTATAAATTCAGATTATTCTCATTTCTATATGGATGAAAGATACAAATGTGATCACTTAAATTAGGTTATACTCCTTGGCAAAAGTATGACACTTCTCTCCATCGTTAGTTTTTCCCCTTAGAGGAACAAGATGTTGGACTCCATGTTAGCTCACATGGTTTATGCCAGTTAGAAGAACCTCCCTACATAAAGAGTAATACCAATAAAAATGAATAACAAAAAAGCATTTAGAAAATTAAGTGTAAAGGCTCGCAACCTTATTCAGATTATGCTTTACAGAAAGATATTAGCTATGGATTTCAGCTTTCATATTTCAAATATAAAAGTGAGTCCTTTTTTACACTTACGCAACATGATTTACAGACAGATACAAGTACAACTTTTAGAACTAAATGTTATGACTCACTATATTTATAAAGTATGATATGCTATTCATGATTATAGATTTTAGTTTTGAGATATTCTAACTTACGTGAGTCATTTACATTTATCATCCATTGTTTTACAAACTATGATGATGATTGATATTATGTTTTACTTATGCATTCACCCCCATATACTCAGTACATCCTCAAAGTACTAATCTACATATACGTCTATGTGCTACATTGTCTCATAATGTAGGTTCAGGTTCTCAGTTTTAGTAGCTTGAGTGATTTTGAGCGTCTCCATCAACATCCTGACAGTTAGTGAGTCCTCATAGTTTGGGGACTTAGTCATTCAGTTTATTTTTAGCTTATTAGATTAAATGATTTAGTATTCTTTCAGATAGATCGAGTCAGCTGGGGGTTTATCCCAGTGACTCTCTAGATATTAGTAATAGAGACTTGTCAGACTACTAGTTTTAATTCAGATTATTTAGTATTGAGGTTTAAGACATTATTTTAAGATATTATAGTCAGACATTTTTCCTCATTTAGTATGATATGATGTCTATATTTCCATTAGTATGAGATTCAGATTCAGTAGAAGGCAGACAGGGTTAGCTTAAGGCTATTCATAGTCTTAAGCATCGTATGACATCTCAGGACCAGGTTTTGGGGCGTTAAAAACTTGGTGTCAAAGCTTAAGTTTTTTCAAGAGTCCCAGGGAGTCAGACAAGCTGCATTATGTAGAGTCTTGATCATAGGTATGAAGCATCCCATATTTATAAGAAAGAGGCTCCGGGACGTTCTTAGGAAATTGTAATGCCCCAAATTTAGTACCCAAAATGCCACACGGTGCTCATGACCCTGAAGGACCATAAGATAACCCATGACTAATATCTATACCTATACACTGCATTATATACTGTATAAATATGGAATAAAAGGCTAAAAGGCCAAAAGTTTCAAAAATATGATAAAACATAACATCTGGAGATCTAGTATATCAATGCCAAAACAACTGAAATAACTATCTGAACATGCTAGTCTGAAAGCCTCTAAACTATCTGAATAAGGAGTTAATGAGACATGTTCCCAACTAACTCCAACTGCTAAAATAAACTAAGTACTGAAAGAATGAAATAGTTAAATAATAACATCCTCGAATGATGAGGACTCACTGCTAGTCGGTCTATTGAACTGTTGATCTACTAAGGATACTCTGGGGCTCGTGCTTCTGAACCTATGGTATAAAACACCATAGCACAAATGCGTCAGTACGATTGAATATACTGGTATGAAAGTGAGGTAGACTGAATGCAAGGGGTTTATATGCATGAACAATACTAACTGACTGAATAACATAAACGTGAGAATACATTTATGAATACGTAAACTGTGACTGAAATCAAAACATCACTGAATCTGAATACTGATAACATAGGTTTCATATAACTTTTATACTATTATTTGAATAACAGTGTCTGGCAGTCCTATTTTTTAGGGAACTAGCTGAGTTCAATACTGAACTGGGTGACTTATCTGACAATCCTAAATTTTGTAGAACTATCTGAGTTCTATTACTAAGACTATGACTGAACTGTAACTGTGGGAAGTAGTCATCTAACTAACACGCCCCAAATAAAGCATTATAGTTGAGTTGGAGCATTATTGTTGAGTTGGAGTCCAATCTATATTGGAAGGGTATCAGTACCATACCACTAGTAAGGACAAGCTGTGAGTGATCCCTCATCTAACAGGTACTCTAAAGAGAATGGTGAGACCCTCAGCTAACAGGTTAATCCACCTCATCAATCCTTATCTAACAGGTAATCTAAAGAGAATGGTGAGGCCCTCAGCTAACAGGTTAATCCACCCTATCCACCCTCATCTAATAGGTTAGATGTCTCAACCTATACTGGATATGTAGTTCGGGAGTGCAAGGGTTGCTTCTAAGGATCACACCCTCTACTCGCAAGTGAGTTCCTATCCTTGGGCTCATTCGGTGCCGAATCCTACTCTTATCTGATTGAACACTGAATTAATTATACTGAACTGACTGGACTAAGTTTACTGAGTTTGCTTGATTGACAAAATATTACTAAGATCTGATAACTGACTAAGATTACTGAGTTTTTCCTGAGTCATGAGACTAACTGAATTCTACTGAACATGGCTTGACTGAGAGTATCTTGAAAACATGACACTGGCTTTAGGCACATAGCTAAATTGATGGGTACAAGTACCCCCAGGGCTCGATAGCATAAAACTGGCAAGACATGAAACTTCTTGACACATGACCATAGTCAACAATCCATAATACAATTATTGGGGAATTTCATGAGGCACTTGATTATCATAGTTTGGTACATGAATAGGAAAGCATATAAACATGTCATAATTTTATAGGCTAATCTCATGAACAATCCATCAAACAATTTCAATGCACAACAATAACATGAAAGTCATTTTAAACATAAAGGTAAAGCATGGGTTCATCAATTTGGTCATAATTGAGTCCTAAAGCATGATTCTTGTTCTTTGGTCGTTTTATCAAACACATTGCATGCATAACCTTAGGCTTAGGCATATACACTAGTTCATACATCATGGTTACTTTAATCAACTCAATTTATAAGTTTCCAACCCACATACTAGCATAATTTCATGAAAAGTAAATGAAGACTCCAACTTGGGATTCATACAACTATATAAACATAACTAAAATCAACCCACCACATCAAAATCACAATTTATGAGTTTAAAAATGAGATTCTTGAGCTTCATGGGTGAAAGAACTCATGAATCAACACTTGACATACCTGGATGGATGATTTCTTTAAGATTGGTGGAGGAAAACTTGAATTCTTGACTTGGGATTAAGCACCTAGGGTTTCTTGTTCTTGGGAATTTATATTTTAGAGAAACCCTAATTGGATGTTGTGAATGAATAAGGAAGTTATGATCTATGGTCTGGTATAATTAGGGGTTAAAACAGGTTAAAAAAGACTCAAATACCCTTTTAAAAATGACTTTAAATTGCTGAACGGGATCTACAATGGATCATGAGATGGTCCATCACTGGCTCGACTGTCCGTTGTTCTAACCATCGCACGTGGACCAGAATAGGGACTCACTGCCTTAGTAGCAACGGCTTGGGCGATGGTCTATCGCAAGTTCAACAATCCGTTAACCTATCCATCCCACCTTAGCTGGAAGATTGACTTACTGCCTTAGTTACGATAGTTTCGGCACCGGTCCGTTGCTAGCTCGACGGTCCGTCAACCTGCCCATCACACCTGGATGGTTCTGACAGCTCTCAGTAAAACATCCATAACTGTTTACTCCGATACTAGATTTGAACGAAATTGATATCGTTGGAAAACTAATTCAATTTTCCACATGATAAAAAGTTGAAATTGGTGAAATTATATCTGATTTAAATATTAATCATTTAGAAAGTCATTACTAACTCTTCTGGAGACTAGATTTGACTTAAAGAGAGTTTGGGGTATTACAATATCTCCTCCTTGGGAACATTCATCCTCAAATGGGGATGATTGAGAGGGGAGAAATGAAAGACTGAAGCACATCTTGAACATGAATGACTGAAACATGACTCCATGACTAACATGACTGATAAACTGAATATATATCATACTAAACATGCATATCTGATGCATGAGTAACTGATTTATGACTGCATGACTGAATTACCGATAAGATGAGTTTCTCATCAAACTGAACATGCATATCTGATGCATAAATACATGACTGAACTAACACATGAATGCATGATTGACTATGCAATGGTACTTAATACCAATTTTATAATGGAATTCTAAACATGAAATGGATACCAAGGTTGTCACTAAAATCTGAACAAGAAACTGAAAAACTTAAGAAGAATTATTACCTTGAGCTAGATATGACTTTGCAGAGAAGAGGTGAGGATACTTGGTCTGCATGTCTACTTCTTCTTCTTAAGTAGCTCCCTCAACGGACTGATTTCGCCAAAGAACTTTGACTAGAGGGACTTCTTTTTTCCTCAGTGTAATAGTCTGGTAGTCAAAAATTTTGACTAATATCTCTTCATAAGAGAGGCTGTTCTGAATATCTATGCTCTAAATAGGGACTAACACTACCGGGTCACCTATCCACTTCTTGAGCAAAGAGACATGAAAGACTAGATGAACTGAGGATAGATCTGAAGGCAATTCAAGATCATAAGCTACCTAGCCTAAGTGACTAAGAATATTGAAGGGACCGATATATCGGAGGCTGAGCTTTCCCTTCTTTTCAAATCTCTTCACTCCCTTCATAGAAGAGATCTTTAGATAGAAATAATCAACAATCTAAAACTCGAGATCCTTTCTGTGATATCTGCATAAGACTTCTATTGGCTCTGAACATCTCGGAGTCTTTCTCTGATCAATTGGACTTTTTCTAAAACGTCAAATACTAAGTCAGGCCCTATAATTGAGGCCTCACTAACTTCTAACCAACTGATTGGAGATCTGCATCTCCTACCATAGAGAGCTTCGAATAGAGCCATTCAAATACTAGAATGATAACTATTATTGAATACAAACTCAATCAAAGGAAAGTGGTCATCCCAACTACCATTGAAATCAATTGCGCACGCCCTTAGCATATCTTCTAAAGTCTGAATGGTCCTTTCTACTTGACCATCTGTCTGAGGGTGGAAGGCTGTACTGAGATGAACTTGGGTACCAACACCCTTTTAGAATGCTTTCCAAAAGTCAGAGGTGAACTGGGTACCTTTGTTTGAGATAATAGATAACAAAACACCGCGCAATATGACCAACTCTCTGATATAGAGTTTGGCGTAATCCTCAGCTGAATAAGAGGTATGGACTGGAATAAAATAAGCTAACTTGATCATTTTGTCTACAATGACCCAGACTGAATCATACTGGCGACGAGTATAAGGCAAACCCTTCACAAAGTCCATGTTCACTTCTTCCCACTTCCAAGTAGGACTACTGAACTCCTACATGGACCCACTAGGCTTCTGATGCTCTATCTTAACCTGTTGACATATAGAGAACTTAGCCACAAAATCTGCAACATCTCTTTTCATCCCACTCTACCAATAAATCTCCCATAAGTTGCGGTACATCTGTGTGGTCCCTAGATGAATAGAGTAATGCACACCATGCGCTTCTACAAGAATTTGCTGCCTTAGGTCAGCTATAGCTTAAACACATAAATGACCCTGACAATGCAGAACACTATCTCCTCCTTGGGAGAAAACCTCTACTTTATGATCCTAGATTGATTCTTTCAACTTGATTAGACTGGGATCTCTATCTTGTTTTTCTTTCACCTTGGAAACTAGAGATGATTCTGAACTACTCTGAACCCATTTGTCACCCTCCTCTATATTGACTAAGCGAACACCTGTGTGGATGATTTATTGAAGATTAGTGGAAGAAAACTTGAATTTTTGACTTAGGATTAAACACCTAGGGTTTGTTGTTCTCAGGAATTGATATTTGAGAGAACCCCTAATTGGATGTTATGAATGAATAAGAAAGTTATGAGCTATGGTCTGGTATAATTAAGGGTTAAAATGGGTGGAAAAAAACCCAAATACCTTTTTAAAAATGACTTTAAATTGCCGAACGGGATCTGCGATGCCTCATGTGATGGTCCATCATTGGATTGATGGTCTTTCGTTCTAACCATCGCACGTGGACCAGAATAGGGACTCACTGCCTTAGTAGCGACCGCTTGGGCGACAGTCCGTTGCAAGTTCGATGGTCAATCAACCTGTCCGTCACACCTTAGCTAGAAAATTAAATTACTACCTTAGCTACAATGGGATAGGCGATGGTCCATAGGTAGCTCGATGGTCCGTCAACCTTCCCGTCGCACTTGGGTAGTTCTGACAGCTCTCAGTAAAACATCCATAACTTTTTACTTCTACACCGGATTTGGACGAAATTGATATCATTGGAAAGCTAATTCAATTACACACATGATAAAAAGTACAAATTGGGAAAATTCTATCTGATTTAAATATCAATCATTCAGGAAGTCATCCCTAACTCTTCTGGAGACTAGATTTGACTTAAAAAAAGTTAGGGGTATAACAGAAATCATCTCTTTCTTTTATGATCTATCATGCTTTTAGTATCTGTACCTATTTTTAACTCATGCTTTTACATGACAGTTGAATATGCCTCCTCGTCGAGCTAACACCCATAAAAATGATAACCAGCCACCCCAGCCTGTTGACCCTTTGAATGAGAACGTATCTCATGCTGAGTTTCAGGCTATGATTGCTAATGTTCAGGTCAACCATCAGGCTGCAGTCCCACTTCAGCAAAATGGGGATTTGGTAGTAGCTAGAATGAGATATTTCATGACAATGAATCCACTAGAGTTCTTTGGGTCGAAAGTAGGTGAGGACCCAAAACTTTATTTAGATGAGGTGAAGAAGATCACCCAGATTATGCATGTTTCTATAATACCTCATATTTCCCCATCTTAATTTAACTCTTAATTCATGAGTAATCCTATATAAAGTTTTTAAAATACTCAGTGTTTTTCAGTTGGAGCTTACCATTGTGTAGGAAATTCAGTCAGAAGTTCGCCCAAATTCGATACCCGGGTGAAGACTTATAGCATGTTTTGTAAAATAGTGTGCCACCTGGAACATCATCACATCGCGAAGACCAGCAAAATGACAGTCATCAATTTCCAGTCAATCTCCACGATAATGGTTCATAGCGCCAATGCTCCAGTTTAAAATTGTCAAAATCCAGTATGCCATTGTGATTCCACCGCGCCGCGCCAAGGGCCATTTTCCCAGTTGTAAAATTCTAGTGAGGCTCCATGATGGTGCCACATCACACCAAGAGAAAATTTTATGTTCGTCTATTTTCACATAGTGTCAGCCATAGTCCAGTGGCTCACCGCGATGCCATCGCTTGCGGTGAGGCCCAAAATTGAGTTTTTCAGTGATGAATTTTACATTATTCCCAGTATTATTTTGGTATTTTTCCATGGCCCTACTCAGTTCAAAATACGAAATTTATCCCTAAAGGAGCACTAATTTCTCATTATTTCATTATTTACTCAAGGATTAAAACATTTTCTCTCAAAAGGAGAAAACCCTAGCTTCAAGAATCACGACTAACTATTAAGAATTCCTCTAAGAACCTTCAAGAATTAATCTTCTCAGGTATGTTAGGTGTTCATCTATGGGTTCCTTTAACACATAGAGCCCAAGAATCCATTTTTAAAACTACAAGATTATAAATTTAAGATTTCCATGCTTGAAATTGACTGTACTCATGTTCATGTTACTAATTGGGTTTAAATTCATGATTAATTATAAGTTTCCATGAAATTAAAATAGTTTTTGTGATGAATTATATCAATTGCATGTTAAACCCTTTGAATTTGCAATAGAGTATTGCATTCATGATGTTCATGTGTTGACTACTATCATGTGAAATAATCCATGCTTCCTAAGTGTTTGCTAAAATGCCTATGTGAAGTAAATAGTGAAATCATGACATGTCATTAAGTGGTCCCAATCATGTACAAGTTTTTTCCCTAAAAGTGTTTGATAAAACGTTTCTATGAATGAATTATGAACAAGTGGACATTGTTTTTTTTCAAGATCATACCATACTTTACTTTCACAATGTCAAGTCCTGGGGGCATCTAATACCCAAAAATCTAGCTATTTACCTAAACCTATAGTAGTTATAGAATAGTCTCAGTAGTGTCACGATCAGTAGAACTCTTAGTCAGATTAGAACTCAGTGAAACTCAGTATCAGTCTAGTTTAGCTCAATATAATCAGCTCAATGTCTATTCAATTAGGAGTATCATTCAACACCGATTAAACCCAGGGATTGGGGCTCACCTGCCAGTAAATGGTGTGATATTTAGAAGCAGTCCTTGTGTCCCAAAATAGCGTAGCCAGTATAGGTTGAGACATCAACCTGCCAGTTGAGGGTTGATGAGTTGTTTTTAACCTGCCAGATGAGGGTTCCACTATTCTTATTAGATTACCTACCAGATGAGGGTAACTCTTCAGCTTGTCTTTACCCGTGGCATGGTACTAACACACTTCCAACTGGGGTTATAGGTTGGACCCCAGCTATCTTATTTGGGGCATGTCAGTTAGATTATTAGCTCCCAAGTTTTAGTTTTAGTCTCAGTATAAAACTCACTTTAGTTTTACAGAACAAGGACTATTAGACACAGTCAATTAGTATTAGTAACTCAGTTATCAGTAATCTCAGATATCAATTATTCAGTTATCAAAAATTAGAACTAAGCTTCAGTAAAAGCTAAGATATAGTATACATGTGTATGTACAGTATTACATACTCAGTATTTGCAGCAGCTTCTATTATCCATGTACTCTTATACAGTTATTTTATATCATTTTGTCAGTTACAGTTCATGTATATAAACCCTTGTATTTAGACTTTTCTCATCTAGAATACCAGTACATTCCACATACTGACACATACTTTCTCTTTATGCTATAGTGTCTTATATCATAGGTTTAGACGCTTAGGTTCCTGACCTCATAAAGCCAAATTCAAATTCAGCCAACAGTGTCAGATTTAGTAGTGAGTCCTCATCTATCGAGGATATGCTTTATTTTAGTCTTCAGTAGTTGGAGTTAGTTAGGGGTTTGTCCCATTAACTCCACATTCAGATAATTCAAATAGAGGCTTTTCAGACTAAACTCGTTCAGATAGTATTTCAAATTTAGATGCTTTATCACATGTTATTATTTACCAGTATTTCAGATTATGAACCTTATAGCATTTCAGCCTATTTTCCATATTATTATAGTATTATTATTCAATACACACAATAGATATCAGTTATGGGTTGGCTTGGGGTCCCTTAGAATAAGCATTGTGTAGCATCTGGGGTACAAACTCGAGAAGTTACAAAGTTGGTATCAGGGCCAAAGGTTCAATAGAGCCCTAGGGAGTCTGAAAGCCATGTCTAGTAAAGTTTTGTGCCTAGGTGTGTAGCATGCCACACTTACGGACAAGAGGCTCTGAGGCATTTTTAGGAAAAGTTTCCCTTCTTTTAGTATTTATGTTATCCGAGTCAGCATGAGCTCAAGTTAAATTCTTAGTCTAATCCTTTTGTTTCTTTCATTTATAGAACATAACCCCCAAAATGAACAAAATAGGAAACTAGTCAGTACCTTAGCCCATTCAGGCAGATCCCTTAGACAAGCATGTCTCTTATGCAAAATTCAGAGTTGCGTTCACCACTCTAGGCAATTCTATAGCAACTCAAAATGAACAACTAGCTGTTGTTCAGGCTAACCCAGTGGCTAATACTGCTTTATCCAGGATTCATAACTTCACCCAAATGAATCCTCTCCTATTCTTAGGATCTAAGCCCGAAGAGAATCCACAGGAGTTCCTCGACCAGGTTCAAAAAGTCACAAATATCATGGAAGTGATATCTAGTAAGATTGTTGAGTTAGCTTTCTATCAGCTATAAGATATAGACCATATGTGGTTTAAGTAGTAGAAGGTAGACAGGGGTATAGATGCAGAGCCTATAGAGTAGGAAGAGTTTGCTACTACTTTCCTAGATAGATTCTTTCCCTTATATATGAGAGAAGCCAAGGTGTTAGAGTTCATCAATCTCAGGCAAGGTACTATGAGTGTGAAAGAGTATTCCCTCAAGTTTACTCAGTTAGCCAGGTATGCTCCCCATGTAGTAGTAGATAATAGGTCCAGAATAAGCAAGTTCATATCTGGGGTGTCAAAGAGTATGGTTAAGAAATGCAGAGCTGTGATGTTAATTAAGGATATGGACATATCCAGGCTCATGGTCCATGCTCAACAGATAGAAGAGGCTAAGAATAGGGGGAGAGAGAGAGGGAGAACAAGAGAGCTAGAAAATGTAACTTTAATTTCACTCAACCTAAGTCAAAAGGCAATAATCGTTCCTTGTTTTATCTATAATCTTTGGTTCCTGGTCCGTCCTCAACCATTGCTCTAGTCCCTAAGTTCAGAAATGGTAATAAAGATAGGGCACCAGGCTCTAAATCTTAATGTAGTGTCAACAGTGCTCGAATGAATCCTCTTTGTCAAAAATATGGCAAAAACCATTAGGGTGTCTGTTGAGCTGGAAGTGATGTATGTTTTAGGTATGGCAAGCCAGGCCAAAGAGTTAGAGATTTTCCTCAATCAGGTTCTCAGGGTCAGTACATTCATCCTTCAGCTCATTCCGATCGCCCGAATCAGCAGGGTGCCACTTCCAGTGCCACTAGTGGGCAACGTCCAAATAAGCTTTATGCACCTCAGTCTAGAAAAGATCAATAAAGTTCTCCTAATGTGGTCACTGGTATGTTACAGATCTTCCATTTACATGTTTATGCCTTATTAGATCCAGAAACTTCTCTATTTTTTGTAACTCCTTATATAGTAGTCGAATTTAAGGTCAAACCAGAAACCTTAATAGAACCTTTTTTAGTCTCTACCCTAGTAGGTCAGTCTATCATAGCCCAGCGGGTATACAGGAACCGATCGGTTTGGATATCTCAGAAAGTTACTTCAGCAAACTTAGTAGAGTTAGAGATGATAGATTTCGACGTCATTCTCGACATGGATTGGCTGTATTCATGCTATTCCTTAATTGATTGTAGAAATAAAATAGTTTATTTTTAGTTTCCAAATGAACCAGTTCTTAAATAGAGGGGTAGTACTATAGCGCTTAAGGGTTAGTTGATTTCATACCTTAGAATGAGAAGAATAATATCCAAGGAATGTGTTTATCATCTTGTGAAAGTCAAAGACTCTAGTTCAGAGACTCCTAGTATTGAGTCAGTTCCAGTAGTAAATGAATTTTCAAATGTGTTTCCTGATGATCTTCTTGGAGTTCCTCCCGAAAGGGACATTGACTTCAAAATAGACCTTCTTCTAGATACTCAACCTATTTTTATTCCGCCATACAGAATGGATCCATCCAAACTCAAAGAGTTGAAAGATAAGTTAAAGGACCTATTAGATAAGGGGTTCATCAGACCCAGCATTTCCCTATGTGTGCACCAGTCTTATTCATACGTAAGAAAGATGATTCTCTAAGAATGTGTATAGACTACCGTCAGTTGAATAAAGTCACAGTCAAGAATAAATAATCACTTCCTATAATCAATAACTTATTTGATAAACACCAGGGCGCCAGTTACTTTTCAAAGATAGACGTCAGATCATGCTATCATTAGCTCAGAGTTAGAGAATGTGACATTCTGAAAATAGCTTTTGATCCCGGTATGGTCACTTCAAGTTTCTAGTTATCTCCTTTGGTATCAACAATGCCCCATCAACTTTCATGGACTTAATGAATCATGTGTTCAAGCAGTACTTGGACATGTTCATTATAGTCTTCATTGATGACACTCTTATCTATTCCCAAAGCAAAAATGATCACACGGATCACCTCAAAATTGTACTTCAGACTCTCAGAGCCCATCAACTGTTCACCATATTCAGCAAGTGCAAATTTTGGATAAGGTCAGTAGCATTCCTTGGTCATATTATTTTCGGAGATGGCATTAGAGTTGATCCTCAAAAGACCAAAATAGTGAAAAACTGTCCTAGATCTATTTCTCTGACAGATATCAGGAGTTTCTTAGGTTTAGCTGGCTATTACCATCAATTTTTTTGAAAGGTTTTCATCTATTGCATCCCCCATCTATAGATTGACTCAGAAGAAAGTCAAGCTTTAGTGGTCAGATTCTTGCAAGAAGAGTTTTCAAGAGTTGAAGACTCGACTCACCTCAGCACCAGTTATGACTCTACCAGATAGTTCAGATTAGTTTGTGGTGTATTGTGATGCATTTAGAGTAGGTTTGGATTGTGTCCTCATGAAGAAAAGTATTGTCATAGCCTATGCCTCTAGACAGCTTAAGCCCCATGAGAAGAATTACCCTACCCATGATCTTGAGTTAGCAGCTGTAGTGTTTTCCTTAAGATTAAGCACCAGAAACATAGTGGGTCCATACAGGAGTTCAATATTCCCATGTGGAAATGGGAAGAAGTGAACATGAAATTTTTGATGGGTTTGCCTCATACTCATTATCAACATAATTCTATTTGGGTCATTGTAGACAAGATGGCCAAATCAGCTTATTTTTTGCTAGTTCATACCTCCTATTCAGCCGAGGACTATGCCAAACTCTATATCATAGAGTTATTTAGGTTACAAAGAGTTCCAGTATCCATTATCTCAGATAGAGGTACCCAGTTTACCTCTCATTTCTGGAAAGCATTCCCAAAGGGTCTCGGTACCTAAGTTCACCTCAGTATAACTTTTCATCCTCAAAAAGATGGTTAAGTAGAAAGGACCATTCAGATCTAAAAGATATGTTAAGAGCGTGCATTATTGATTTAAAGTAGTTGGTATGACCACTTGCCTTTGATAAAATTTGCATATAATAACAGTTATCATTCTAGTATTCAGATGGCTCCATTTGAGGCTCTTTATGGTAAGAGACGTAGATCTCCAATTTTTTGGTTCGAGGTAGGTGAGGCTGTAGTTGTAGATCCTAACTTATTGTTTGATGCCTTAGAGAAGGTTTAGTTGATCAGAGAAAGTCTTAGGGCAGCCCAAAGCTAATAGAAATCATATGCAGATGTGAGGAGAAAAGATCTCGATTCTGAGATCAGTGACTTTGTGTTCTTGAAAATCACTCTCATAAAGGGGGTGAAGAGGTTCGGCAAGAAGGGAAATCTCAGTCCTCGATATGTTGGTCCTTACAGAATTCTTAGTCATTTTAGAAAGGTAGATTAAGAGCTTGAGTTGCCTTCATATCTAGCTTTAGTACATCCAGTATTCCACGTCTCCTTGCTAAAAAAATGCATTGGTGACCCAACAATCATAGTTCCCTTAGAGGGCATAGAAGTTCAGAACGATCTTTCTTTCGAAGAGGTTCTAATCTAAATCCTCGACCATCAGATTCACAGATTAAGGAACAAAGAAGTTCCCTTAGTAAAGTTCTTCGGAAAAATTAGTCCGTTGATAGAGCTACTTGGGAAGCAGAAGCAGCTATGTGGACCGAGTATCCTCACCCTTTCTTCGCAAACTCAAATTCAAATTAAGGTAATAGTCTTTATTAGGTATTAGGTTTGCTCAGTTCCCTATTCAGTTACAGCAAAAAACTTAATATCCATTACCGTTGTATATTCAGTCATGTATTCATGAATTAGTTTAGCCATGCACTCATGCATCAGATATACATATTCAGTATGAAAAATCATCTTATTAGTAATTTCAGTCATGCAATCATCTTTTATTGTGCATGTTCAGTGTGTAAGCTCAGTCTATCAGTGTTTCTCAGCTTAACCAGTCTTATTCGAGGATGAATGTTCCCAAAAGGGGATAATGTAATACCCCGTAGTTTCCTAGCTTAATTAAACTATTAGTACATGAGTAATCCAATAAAAAAAATTTGAATTACTCAGTATTTTTCAGTTTAGAGCTTACTATTTCGTAGGAAATTCAGTCAACTTTCCAACGATTCACCCAAATCTGATACCCGGGTGAAGAGTTGTAACATATTTTGTAAAATAGTGTGCCACCTGGCACATCAGCAAATCGTGGAGACCATCCGAATAGTAGTCATCAGTTTTCAGTAAATCTCCGTGATAATGGTGCATCGTACTAATGCTCTAGTTCACAATTGTCAAAATCCAGTGTGCCATCGTGATTCCACCGCGCCGTGCCAAGGGCCATTTTTCCAGTTGTCAAATTCAAGTGAGGCTCTGTGATGGTGACGCATCGTACCAAGAGAAAATTTCACGTTTATCCACTTTTGCATAGTGTCAGCCATATTCCAGTGGCTCATCACGATGTCACCGCATCGCGGTGAGGCTCAAAATTGAGTTTTTTAGTGATGAATTTTACATTATTCCCAGGGGCAGTTTGGTATTTTTCCACATCACTAATCAGTCCTAAACACAAAATTTTGCCCTAAAGGAGCACTAATTGCTCATTATTTCATTACTTACTCAAGGATTGAAACATTCTCTCTCAAAAGGCAAAAACCCTAGCTTCAAGAATCAAGACTAACTCTCAAGAATTCCTCTAATAATGTTTAAGAATTAATCTTCTCAGGTATGTTGGTGTTCATCTATGGTTTTCTTTCACCCAAAGAGTCCAAGAATCCATTTTTAAAACTATAGATTATAGAATTATGATTTCCATGCTTGAAATATATTGTACTCATGTTCATGATGGTAATTGGGTTTTAATTCATGATTAATTGTAAGTTTCCATGAAATTAAGATAGTTTATGTGATGAATTATATCAATTGCATACTAAACCTATTGAATTTGCAATTGAGTATTGTATTCATGATGTTCATGTGTTTACTATTATCATGTGAAATAATCCATGTTCCCCATGTATTTTCTAAAATGCCTATGTGAAGTAAATAGTGAAATTATGACATGTCATTATATAGTCCTAATCATGTATGAGTTTTTTCCCTACAAATGTTTGATAAAATGTCTCTATGATTGAATTATGAACAAGTGGACATTGTTATGTTTTTTTCAAGATCACGCTATACTTTATTTTCACGCTATTTAATCCCGGGGGTATCTAATACCCAAAAATCTAGCTGTTTACCTAAAGCTATAGTAGTTATAGAATAGTCTCAGTAGTGTCACAATCAGTAGAAGTCTTAGTTAGATATAGAAATTAGTGAAACTCAGTATCTGTCTAGTTCAGCTCAGTATAATTAGTTCAGTGTCTATTCAGTTGGGAGTAGGATTCAGCACCGAGTGAACCCAAGGATGGGGTATTACCTGACAGTAGAGGGTGTAATCCTTAAAAGAAGTCCTTGTATTTCCAAACTATGTAGCCAGCGTATGTTGAGACATCAACCTACCAGATGAGGGTTCTACCATTCTCATTAGAGTACCTGCCAGATGAGGGTAACTCTTCAGCTTATCTTTACTCGTGGCACGGTACTGATACTATTCTAACGGGGGTTATAGGTTGGACCCCAGTTATCTTATTTGGGGTTTATCGGTTAGATGATTACCTCCCACAGTTTTAGTTTCAACCTCAGCATAAATCTTAGTTCAGTTCTACAAAATCAAGACTATTAGACATAGTCAATCAATATCAGTAACTTAGTTATCAGTAATCTCAGATATCAGTTATTTAGTTATCATAAATCAGCACTCATCTTTAGTAAAAGTTCAGATACAGTATGCACGTTTATGCATAGCATTGCATACTCAGTATTTATAGTAGTTTCAGTTATCCATGTACTCTTATACAATTATTCTATAACATTCAGTTAGTTACTGTTCTTGCATATGAACCCTTATATTCAGCCTTACCTTATCTAGCATACCAGTACATTCCATATGCTGATGCATACTTTCTCTTTGTGCTATGATGTCTCATACCATAAGTTTGGACGCTCAGATTCCTGACCATACATAGACAGATTCAGATTCAGCCAGCTGTGTCAGATTTAGTAGTGAGTCCTCATCTATTAAAGATATGCTTATTTTAGTTTTTTAGTAGTCGAAGTTAGTTGGGGGTTTGTCCCATCAACTCCACATTCAGAAAGTTCAGATAGAGGCTTTTAAGACTTGACTACTTCAGATAATATTTCAGATTCAAATGCTTTATTAGATGTTATTATTTACCAGTATTTCAAATTGTGAACCTGATGTTATTTAAGCCTATTTTTGCATTATTATAGTATTATTATTCAATGCTCATAGAAGATATTAGTCATGGATTAGATTGGGGTCCCTTAAGATCGTAAGTACCATATAGCTTCCGTGGTACAGACTCAGGGCATTAAACTTCTGAAGAGGAGAGTGTAGAGTTGGCATCCTATAGATTAAAGGATGTAATGTATGATTGGGTTGTCATATGGAAGAGTGGTAGAGGTGAGAATGCAGCTCCCATGAGTTGGCAAGTGTTTCAGAATGCTTTTCAAGACAGGTTCTTTCTGTATGAGATTAGAGAAGCTAAGATACAGGAGTTTGTGAATTTGAGGCATAGCTCAATGACAGTGAAGAAGTACTACCTTAAGTTTAACCAGTTTTCTAAGATGCCCCAGATACGATGGTTGATCCTAGGAAAAGTATGAGTAAGTTTGTTACTGGCGTATCTAGCTTGGTAGTCAAGGAGTGTAGGATTGCCATACTTATTAGAGACATAGATCTTGCTAGATTGATTATTCATGCTCAATAGATTAAGGCAGAGAAGTTGAAGGGAAGAGAGAGAGAAATAAGAAGGCTAGAATAGGGCAGTTTGAGTATGGCCAGTCTAGGTCTCAAGGGGGAAACCGTTCATAATTTTAGAATTATTATCTATGCCAACACCATCTTCATCTACTACTCCTACTCCCATAGCTAGACAGAAGTAGTGGGGTAAGTCTTCTATGTCCAGATCTCAAAATAGTATGAGTGGAAGACCCCAATTATACTTCATATGCTAAGTGTGGTAAGAATCATCATAGTGAGTGTTTAATGGGATAGAAAGGTTTTTATAGTTGTGGTATATTGGTTCATGGAATTAGAGAGTCTCTACATGCTAACCATGGAAACAGAGATGTTCATCCCCAAACTCAGGCTACTAGTGCAGCATCTCCTCTAGGTCGCCCAGTCCCTCCTCAAGGTGTGTCATCCAGTACCGGTGGTGGTCAGCGCTAGAATTGGTTTTATGCTTTACCATCCCATCAGGAGCGGGATAATTCACCATACATTTTTACTGGTATGCTTTGTTCCTTTCATCTTGATGTTTATTTGTTGTTAGAACCTGGGTCAAGTTTCTCTTATGTGACCCCGCTAGTTGTAGTAAATTTTGAAACAAGTCCTGAAATGATTCCTGAGTCTTTCTTGGTTTCTACCCCAGTGGGTGAGTCAGTTATTGCCAAAAAAATCTATAGAAAGTGTCCTATCACTATCCTTCATAAAATCATGCTAATAGACTTAATAGAGTTAGATATGGTTAACTTTGACCTTATTCTTTTTATGGATTGGATCCATTCCTGTTATGCATCTATATATTGTTGCACCCGAGTGGTGAATTTTCAGTTTCCAGATGATCCAGTCTTTGTGTGGGAAGGAAATTCAGTGTCTCCTAAGAGTCATTTCATATCCTATCTTAAGGCCAGAAAGTTAATTTCCAAAGGGTGTATCTATCAACTAGTTGGAGTCAAAGACACTAAGTCTGAGACTCCAACAGTTCAGTCAGTCGGTGAATTGTGATTTTGAATTGATTTATGAGTTTGGAAGCATTTGTGGATTTGAAATTATTATGCTAAAGTATTTGTATTAAATTGAGTTGTACTGAAATTTGAGACCCCTCCTAAATTTTTGTTAACTGTGTGATATACGTATTTATGAGACCTTTGTGAGTCTGATAATGGCATTAGGATTAGGGATATAATTACTAGGATGAATAGTTGCATAGCTGGATAAGTAGTAGTTAGCAGTATAACCCGGTGCGAGTGTGTGTAAGGTATTACTGAGTTCCAGGTATGTAGGAATCTAGAACTTGCCCAGTTTCTTTTACCTAGGTCCAAGAAAGTTGAGTAGGAAATGATCATAGGCCATCTTTTATTTTAAGTCCACTCGAGCCTAAATAGCCCACCAAATAAATTATGAATTCCTTTGATTTGGAGCCTAATTGACCCGTTTCATTGATTACACCAATTTTACCTTCCCATTTTCCTTACAATGAACCTATTTTGGACCTGGTCCCCCCATGACACTATGCACCTCAAGTCAGTAAAATTGCCTAAGTTGAGGGTGGGTACGGTAGAGATGCATAGGAGAAAATGAGTGTGAAGAAAGAAGTGTAGAAGAAAAATGAATGAAAAGACACAAGTTTTGCTAAAATAACAGAAAACAAAAGAAAAAGAAATAGAGAATTGAAAGTCAAGAAAGAAAAAAAGAAAGTGAGAAAAGAAAACTACACTTGGACCATTAAATGTGCTTGAAATAGAAAAGGAGATATAAGGGTGGAAATAAAGTTGAAGGAAAAAATAGAAGAAAAAGTGGACCCCAAATAAAGCATAGTGTCAAGTAGGTATAGTCACTAAATAGATCCCAAATGGATACCATAATAGCCCCAAACCTACGTTACAAGCTGAATAAAGTCCTTTAGTGATCCTACCCTGACTGTCCAAAAACTTAGGAAGAGAGCATAAAGGCAAGCCTATAGTACTCTGTATACACCGGTGCTATTTCTTTGTGTGAGAGAGAGTCATTTGTTTTATCCCTAAATAAATTGATTGATCCATACTGAGAATTAATGAAATTTCTTTGACTATAAGCGCACACAAGTTATGATGCTAGGTTGCTGGGTTGTTTGGTGAATGTTGTTTGTGTCTAGGCCCAGTTGTCTATTACTAATGTAATGCCATCATCAAATTCCCTTGTGGTTTCTGTATGCTAAATTATTATACACGGTTGAGTCTTGAAAAATTAAATATTGGAGGAGGATAAAATAGTTGAAAAATTGAATTCAAAATCACTACCATGGGTACATTATGATCTTCTTGTTTAAACGTCTTTCTGTGTTTTGAGATAGTTTTTAGTTTTGTTTGCTTGAGGACACAAAAAAGTCTAAGTTGAGGGTGTTGATGTGTCATGGAAACACGGAAATTTCGATGCTTAAAACCATGGATTTATGCATGTACTTAGATATTTTATTAGATATGACGCACTTTTGGGTTATTATTGTAGGTAAAACAGGTTTATAATAGTGTTGGGATGAAAATAGAAAAAAAGACCTAAAAAGACCAAGTCTGATCAACATACAAGATACCTTACGAGTTGTCAACACATCATACGACACGAAGGATGACTCGTAAGCACAATAGAAACCAAGACCAGGAAGAACAGCTAAGTGTTGAGAAGATACAATAAGAGTATTCGAGTCGTAAGCAAGGATACGATCCGTATTAAGGAGTCATAAGCATAACAGAATCTAAAGCTACCATCAAATGTTTAAGTCTCAAAAGTATACAAGTCATAAGTCTGAGTATAACTAGTATAGGGAAACCATAAGCAGACCAGTTTCCAAATCTATAAAAGAAGGAAGTCCCAGGTGGATACGAGTGAAGGCCATGAATTCGTATGTAAAATTACGACTCGTGAGCTTAAGTTGTAAGTAGATTAGGAAGATAAATACTTGGGAGACCAAGCACTGAAATGGATATGAGAGGAAGGGTACAACTTGAATGATGTCAGCATGAGTTGAAGAGCTAGCCATACCATGTTACGACATAACTTGACCTTTCCCATTTTTATTAGGATTTATGATTATTTTTGAGATACTATAAATACCCTAGGGTTTATCTTTTATGAGGTTTGACACTTCTACTTACTTTTATATTCTTTTACTTTATTTTCACCATTGATATTTTGTTCTTGAGATTTTGGTTTTTCTTTTATAGTAGATTTTGGATTTTATTCTTCTCATTATTGTGAAATTAATTTGAAGCTTTCTTTATTGATTATCATGGATTGTTGTGCAAATATGAGCGACTAACTTCCCTGACTAGGTTTGTGGGAACTCTAGTGGATTAACTAGGTAAGGGAAGTGGGAGATCCATTTATTCTAAAGTATACTGCATGTATCTTAATATTCTTCACATTAATTGACCTCAGAGCTACTGCAGAAGCTTGGGGATAGCCTGTATTCATAATCATCCTCCCAAGGGAGTTTGTGATTGGGAGAAGAGGATTTAGACAATTATTTGAGATCCACTTCCATCATTACTATCCCACCATCTCATCTAATAAACTCGAGATTTAAAAGGTAATAGTTGAACTGAAATCATAGGCAAGGAGCAATAAGGCGATGCCCTGAGACTCACAAGGTAAAGAGTGAGATTTACCGATAAGTTCACAAGACTATTAGTGATACATAGCTTATTGACTTTACATGCAGAGCAGTAGAATAGTGGGTTGAACACAAGAAACTTATGGAGTTAAGAAGACAGTGGGAACACAGTCGTAGTGTTCATCTTCTATTGTTTACAACTCAAAGCACTCAAGTTTTGTTACTACTTACTGATTACTTATAAAATCCCCCATTTATTTTTTCACATTGCTCGTGGATTACATTAAGTGAAGAAACTATTCAACATTATCCCTGTGTGTTCGACCTCAACCTAGTTGGGTTCTATATTTGTTCGACGACCATTTTATACTTTATTGCGAGGTGTAATTTGAATGACGTCACATTAAAAATTCATGAAGACCAAAGATGAATTTCATAGCACCAGATGAAGAAAAACTGGTCAATAATGACTAGATCTTTATAACTTGGGTCTCTTAAATTATTTCTCTCCTTAGAAATTTTTGGCTTCAAGACTTAAATTGTAAATATTTATCATCTATACCCATTACAAATTTTTACATTTTATTTATTTATCAATTTATTTAATGTAATTTGTGAAGGTTTCAATTTATTTTATTTTGTTTATGAATTTTATTTTATCCTTAAATTTGAACTTATAAATTGAATGGAATATTATATTCAAATTTTGCAACAGATAATGGATCTGTTGCAACAGATGACAAATCTGCTAAAATTTCTCTCTTTTTAAATATTGATTAAAATCAATTGGGATCAAGTTAATATTTTTAAACAATTTCATCATGTTGCAAAAAATGTTTCATTTTTTCAAATATCTTTCTCTCTCAATAATACAAACATCAACTACTCAACAGATTGCTCATCTGTTACAACAGATAACCAATCTGTTGCGAAAGATGATTTTATTTATTTGTTCATTTCCAACATATTTTTCATCTGTTGTAATAGGTTACCATCTAACGCAACAGAGATCAGGTTTATCTATTTGGTCATTTTCAAGGCATTACTCATCTGTCACAACAAATAAAATATGTTTTTGTCAATTTCCTTAGATGAGAAATCTGTTGCAATAGGTTAGTCATTTGTTACAATTTATGCAATGTAGACAAGTCTATATATATTTGACCTCTTCCAACAGACAAGATATATGTTGTAATAGGTTAGGCATTTGTTTCATTATGCAGATGTCTATATCTATATAATCCACTTGTTGCAACATTTGAACTTAGTAATTATTTTTTGTAATAATTCATAAGTTTGCAAATTTAATAAACCAATACAATTATCATCAAACATAAAAAAATTAAAAATTGTCATTAATTAAATACTTAAAAAAATTATCATCGTGTTTTTGCATTTTTTTATACACAAGCTCCAAATATTCATTTAATACCCCAGTAGCCCAGACCTCTTGCATCCTTGCCATAATATTGTCATTTAGGAAGGTCTTTAGATTTAAAATTTTTGTACTAGTTAGCAAACATTCGATATATGCTAGCATGTATGACCCACACGCGACACTGGTTAGATTTATATCAAGGTCCTTATCCTTTTTTTGACCTTTAAAAGTCCATTTTTCTTTGAACACTTTCTATGGCAAGTGATTCATTATGTTAATTTGCTTCAACAATTTTGTGAACAAGTCTAATAGTGGCTACATCTCGATAAAATAATTTCTATCCCCAAAGACAGGTAAGTTACAGTCATAAACATTCATGTGACCCTCATGGAGGAGGATCTCAAGAGTTACAAAATGTTTTTTTTCCAGGTTCATAATTGCAAGAATTCTCATTTCCTTGATCCAATCCATGTTGTGCGAATATGGCCTCTTTCCTCTAATATATTCAATCATATCTTGATCCCATTCAAATAGAGAAACTAAAAAACCAAATTCTAGGCCGGCGTGAGTTGTTGCTACTCACATAGATCTTCGTACTTCCTCTTGAAATTTTTGTAGAAGTTGAGGTCCACTATCCTATCACTAAGATCATAATCATTTATGAATGCTAAGTGCCTGACCCTCATGAGGCAGAGAATTTCATCAACATACTGTGATATAAGAAGATAATTTTTAAATTGGTTAGTAATTTTTTTAAAAAAACAAAGTGAAAAGGTGCAACAGATGTTCCATCCTTTGCAATGGATGGTCCTTCTGTTTCCACAGATGGTCCATCTATTGCAACGGATGGTCCATCTGTTGCATAGGTTCTCTAAATCTATTAAGAGATTAACTATATATGGCAACTTACGCAACAAATGAATAATTTGTTACAACATATGAACCACTTGTTCTACTAGATTACACATCTGATGCAACAGATGACTCATCTGTTGATTAGATTCTTTGAACTTGTGTTAAAAGATTACCCAATCTACTGCAAATCACGTAACAACTGGGTAATTTGTTAAAAAAATGACTTAGAATGTAAGAAATGAAGAAGATTAGAAGTTTTGGTAAGAAAAAGTAAACTTACACTGTCCACGTACCACTCTCTCATATTTGTCTTATTCTTGAAGTCTTTAGAAGAAAGTGGATTCATGGTGAAGGTTCTTGCGACATGCTTGGAATTTATATATCTTCTCCGTTTAGCCTTCGATTTGGTGTCAGGAACTGCGTATATGTCTACCTTCTGTTATGGTTCCTGAACTTCATCAATTTTTGGAGGAGGAGGAGTTGCAATTTTTTTTTATTTCGTATTTGAGAGAATATGTCGAATTTCTATTTTCTTCTTCGTAACTTCCACTATAAAAGTGTATGGCTCTCTCACATTCTTGGATGGTATGACCTCCTCTTGGATGTCTATACCTTGATAACATTAGTGAGAGCATATATTTTTTTTTATATGAGTTTATTCTGTCTGTCCATGCAATTTTTACATTTGCAAAGAGAACATGAGCTTAAAGACGGGTGAGTTGGACCACTGAAAGGGGTGAGTTGGAAAGCATCATCTTATTGAGAATCCGCAACATGCTCCTTATCATGCCTGGTAATAGCATCAGCAAGTTTCTCACCAACATCAAAAACTCCATCATCAACACGATCACCACCAACACCTGCACATGTAGCACCCAAATTTGTTGCAGCAGGTTGGTCATAAAGAGCCTCAACATGAGGCTGACCTTCCCTAACTGCTTTTATGGCTTTTGCACCAACAAATTCCTTCTTTATTAACTCCACCATTAGGACTACTATTCTATGAACTAGACATAGAGTAACAAAAGAAGTTATCCCCAAATCTTGCTCAGTAGGTACAAGTCACGGATGCACAATCGATAAATAAAAGTAGATATGTTTAAATCAACTAATAGTTTACAGTAAATTAGGTAATATGTGTTTTTAACTATCCAGTAGGTGATTAATATATCACAATAAATTACATATCTATTGCAACACATTACCCACTTGTTACATAAGTTACCATAGATAGGTAATCTATTAAGTTAGGTTCAGAGAACCAAAGCAACAGATAAGTAATATGTTATAATTTGTCGCAACAAATTACCCATCTGTTGCACCATTTGCAGTAGAATGGTAATCTATTAATTTAAATTACAAAAGATGGTTCATCTGTTGTAGCAGACGGCCTATGTTTTACAATATCTTCCTTTGATTCAAATTATTCTACTTGAAAGAGGAGTTACTACATCATCCGGATGGTTAAAGAGATCAATCTCCTTAATTTTTGTGTTTCTCTTTGTAGCCAAGCACCTAAGGATCCTTAGACGATAAACCTCATCCAGTTAATCCTTGACCTGCTTTCGGGGGTAAGGAATTGATTTAAATGCCTAAGCCTAAAAAATATAAACATGAAGCAAACCAAAAAATTTAGGATAATTTTTCAATATAAATTAATGCAAGAGTAAACAAATAGTGGTTAAATTTACCATGAAAGACCAAGAAAGCCAAATAAGTTGATTTTCTTTAGGGATAGTTTTGTAAATAAATATTTGACAGTCAACTTGTAGTTTTCATATCCCCATGGATAAATATTGAATTTATCCAAATCTTGAGCAAGCACCAACAAATCATCTTCTATGACTTTATTGATATTTCTCGCCAATTTAACGGAATAGAAAAACAAAACTAAGCACAATTACTCCCTATACTTCTTTGGTATGTCTTTATTCTTGAGATTTTCTAATAGCCTCGTGGCTCTGTAGCCACGTCCAACAATGCCCAACAACCTATCGATTTTTTATTGCCTTTTTTGGTTTAGGTGGGTGGTCACTTGGACAATGTCTTTCCTTTATTTATTGGTGGTAATTTGTATGTCCTGCTCGCCTAGGAATTTTTGATGGGTATTTCATTGAGGAGAGGTTTATCTGGATAATTGCGTCTCAAGCCAGTCACAATGGAAAACTCTTACATGCCAAAAAAAAACCGGCATAACATAGTAGTTAATCCATATTTCATTCATCTTTTTTCCGCTCCTTCAAATTATTATCATTACCCACGTACTTGATCCTATGCTTGAGAAGACCAAATACCATGCTTATTTGGAAGCAGGTACTATTGTCCTCAGGAAGGTCAAGAAAGTATACAAAGTAGCTGGACGTAAATAAACCCTCAAGTTTTTCCTTCCTCATAATATTCCTAAAATCATAAAAAAATTTCCCCATAAAAGATTTAACTACAAAATCACCAGTTAAATCTGCAGGGTTATCTATCATCATCTCAACTTGAAACCTGTCAATACTAATAGTTTTTATGGGATCATGCTGGGATTTTAATCTTAATTTATAACCCTTTGATGATGCATTATCATCTTCTTTCTCATCCTCCCTTTCTACTACTCATCTCCTTCGTTATCTTCATTTTCTTCCTCCTCACTTTTATTTCCCTAACCACCCTAAATAAACCCTTCTTCAACTCCCTCAACATTGTTTTTCTTAGATTCACCATCTTTCTTTATTTTGTTTTCATATCTTTCCTAAGCTTCACTATTTCCTGAAAGAGATTGTTCAAGAAGCTCCTCCGAATCCATCGGTACTCTATCCTTTTTTGCTAGTTGTTCAAAAGTTGATCCACTTTCACTTTCTTTTCTTTTCTTTTAGGAGTCATCTTTAACCTACAAAGAAGAGAAAAATAAAAAAACTATTACAATTGATGTCTACATGATTTAAAAACAAAGGTAACACAAAATTCAATAAATATAGTATATTACACAAAATATTCCAACTGATGAGCCATCTATTGGAACAAAGGACACATCTATTGTACTAGATTTCCCATTTATTGTAACAGATGGGTTTTCTATTCGAACAAAGCAAAACAGTCTTGCTACTAGTTTGATTTCTTCCAACAGATGATCCATATGTTACAACAAACGGAGAATTAGTTAGAAGAGCTATTTTGTTTTATTTCAATAGCTGATCCACCTATTGCAACAGATAAAGAATCTATTGGAAGACCTATTTTAATATCTTCAAACAGATGTTCCACGTGTTGCAATAGGTGGGTCATCTATTGGAACTTATCAAAACAGGTAACAGTTCTGTTTTGGTAGCTTCCAATAGATGACCTATCTTTTGGATGAAATTGAATTAGGTTTTCTACCTTTTAATCAGATGTGTAATCTGTTGGGCAATACAGTACCCCAACACCATTAACACCAATACCACCAACACCAACACCACCAACACCAACACTAACGCCACCAATAATACTAATACCAACACCAATACCACCAATACCACCACCACCAACACCACTAATACCAACACCACCAATACCACCACCACCAAAACCAACTCCACCAATACTACCACCAACACCAACACCACTACCAATATCAACACCACAAACACCAACACCGCTAATACTAACACCAACACCAACACCAATACCAACACCAACAATATGAACACCATTAACAAAACAAAAACAAATAATAAAACCAACAACAAATAAACAACACCAATAACGCCAACACCATCACTAACAACCACAAATAATACCACAAAACTCAATAAAAACTAGGATTTTCTTAGATTCTTCCTATATTTTTTAACGTTAAAACTCAAAATTGTTAACCCATTCTTGAAGATAATACAACTAAAAGTATTCATTTTTATCATTAACTAAATATCTCTGATTTTTTGAAAAAACAACAAATATAGAACTCTTCTCAAACTTTGTTACCTATGAAAAGAGAGAAAATGATGGATACAAGTAGGAAAGAAGTTAAAAATAACTACTATATGGTAAAAAATGGATCTATCCATCTATATGCACCTTATTCTTCCTATCCCATCAATGTCAAATAGTGTTTTATCTTTAGTTCCTATCATGAAGTAGTGTACAAAACTACTTTGGCTCAAAGGATAACCATCTTTAAAACCTTTCTTCTTAATCTTCTGGGAAGGGTAAAAATAATCTCAAAAACTAAAAACCTGATTGAGAAACCCTTGCTACTACTGGATTGAGTTCTTCAACAAATGACCCATCTATTGCAACAAATGGAAATTTTTTTGGAAAAACTTAATCAAATAGCAAAGGCATGTATTACTTACAATAGATGACCAGTCTGTTGTAAAAGATTGGCCATCTATGGAAAAATTAAATCCAAATTTTGTGTTCTTCCAACAGATGACGAATCTGTCGCAACAGATTGGCCATCTATTGGAAGAACTGAATAAAAATGGCTATTAATAAAAAATAGTTATTGAAAAGGTGAAAAGTCATGACTTTTTGATTATTTGATAAATAAAAATAGTTATTTAATTTTAATAACTAATACAAAAATTAAAAAGGTGAAAAGTCATGACTTTTCACTAGTTTGATTTAAATAATCAAAAAGTCACAAGTTGATTTAACTAAGTCATGTAATTACTAAAAACGAGGTGATTAGTACTGTCTTTTTACCAGACACATTCAAATTCAATCCTGTATAAATAGATCCTTGCTTACTCATTTAGTCTACTCCACTTTATTTATTTCTTGCATCTTGTCTTTCATAAAAATACTATTACATTTTCAACCACTTCTCTTCAAAGAGTAGATTTCTTTTTTGTCTATTGAGGTATGTTTTTTTTGTAAAACTACTAGTTGGCTGCATACATTGTATTACATTCAGACTTTTTTTTACTTTAGTGTTTT
>NC_061111.1:222503567-222510171 GCF_002878395.1 Capsicum annuum | reverse complement strand
CTGCATACATTGTATTACATTCAGACTTTTTTTTACTTTAGTGTTTTAACTTTTTTGTTAATACATACATGTTCTAGATATAACTAATTTGGCTTGGGAAATGGCGATTTTGTGCAACACTATGTGGAAACTTCAAAGGTAAATTTATGAACTCCAGTGGGGGTTGGACGCCATGATAGCAAGGATGCTTTGTGAGATTCGAAGGTTGAGGAGAGCCCTGCTACTGTTGGTTGACAATGGGTTTTCGGTTGACAATAATATTAATAATAATAATAATTAGATTACATTTTTTATTTTAGCATATGTATTTTGTTTTATTTATATCAGATCTTCCTAAACCTAATGTATGTTTTGTTTTATTTTGTTTTGTATTTTTGTATGTAATGAATGAAAAAATCTATTTTGGTCTACTTGTACTTTATTTCATATTTAATTTTAAATTTGTCTATTTTTTCTTAACATGTTGATGGTTGGAGGTAGGTTTGAGAATTTAACACAATTTTGAATCCGATGTCAATAGCAAGAGTTTTTGAATTCTTCCAACAAATGGACCATCTGTTGAAATCGATTGGTCATCTGTTGGAAGAACACAAACTAGTGGCAAGACCTGTATTGTGTTCTTCAAACAGATGACCCATCTATCATAATAAATTGGTCATCTGTTGGATGTACACAATCAAGTTTGATGAACTGTATTATGTTCTTCCAACAAATGTATTACAATAGATGGTCCATCAATTGGAAGAACACACTCCAATAACAAGGGTTTTAGCTTTTTCCAATAGATTATCCATTTATTGCAATAGATTGTCCATCTGTGGGTTGAACACAATCTAGATTGATGAACTATATTGTGTTCTTTTAGTAAATGTCCATTTATTACAACAGATGGGTAATCTTCTAAAAAAAAATTTGTAGTCTGTTGCATTTAGTTCCTATTACTTTTTTTATTGATGCACAAGTTAGTAAGAATATATTTTATATAATAAATAATAATATTTACATTCTCAATAATGAGTTAAAATTATCAAAGTCTATAACAAACAACAACATAAGACTATTACAATGATCATAGTGCATTATGATCCGCGCATGTAATTCTTTTGTGGCCAGTGCTCTTACATACGAAGCACTTATTTTTTCTTGATGGAAATAATTCTCCGGCTCTACGCCTTCTCTTATATCTCCTTTTTCCACTTTTAATAGTGTATGGGTCAATGTATGGAGGAGGTATTAATCTTTCCAAAATCTCTACAGCAACAACCCAAGATTCTTTATGACACGACCCAAAACCGCACCATATCATATGGGCACCTCAGGCCCAATATGAACCTGAGGTCGCCCTATCAACCCAACCTAATCATCACATGAACCACAAGAGTCGAGTGAGTCCCGACTATATAATCACAATAGCAGAAACAATACTAATTATCATGACATAATAATGTCTAACCATTTCATAAATATCAACACACTAGTCAATATAACCAAGTCCATATTCATCCACAATACCTCTATACAAACTGATATTTAGAAATATAGATGTCGGGATATGCCTTCAACAATAGCCAAACCAAGTCTGAATAAAATTAAGTCTAAAGATAAAAGAACGAGAAAGAATGTCTTCCTATATAAGGAAGCTCACCACTCAAAATTAAAGGCACGAACCGCTTCGATCATCTAAACATTGTGCAGGAAAAGAAAATGATGCTCCGGCCCTTACGTCGCATGGGGACATAGCATCTGGAGACGGTTGCGGTTGGATTACTAGCTTGTAACTCGATGATAAGGATAAAATAACATTTTCATTTAACATAAATCAATATATTATATTCAATCACATTTATCCACTTATCCATACATATAGGTATATCATATGACAAATAAAGGAACAAGTCTTATCAATGCTATTAAAGCACTCATTGGTCATTCATGAAGTGCAGGACTCCGGCCTTCCACACTTATAGATACACACATTATCAATAGAAAAGGACTTTAACCATAATCACATCATCATTGGAAAAAGGACTTTAACCATATACATACTCAATGAGCAAGGGACTTTAACCTCATGCACCTCCATTTGTCTAGGGACTCTAACCGCAAATCATAGTAGATAAGGGACTCTAACCCAAGATGGAATCTTAGATTAGGAAAGGGACTCTAACCATAAGCCATTCCATTTAAGAAAGGGACTTTAACCACAAGCCACATTAGTAGGCAAGGGACTTTAACCACAAGTCATTCCATTTAAGCAAGGGACTTTAACCACAAGCTATTCTATTTAAGCAAGGGACTTTAACCACAAGGCACATTAGTAGGCAAGGGAATTTTACCACAAGCCATTACGACTACCATAGTCGACATTGGGACTTTAAACCTTTGTCCATACATCATCATCTATTCAATTCACACATAAGGACTTTAACACATTCAACCAATTCAACCTATTCATAACCACAAGGTCTTTATGGGATCCTTTATTTTTGAACCATTCCAATAGGCCAATGCCTTAATTCAATTTATCATATCATTTAATTTATGGTCATTAAGACCCTTACAAGACATTCACACTTCATTAGCAATCTTATACCAAAGAATTCATTCTGCAACCTCAAACTCAAAGAATAAATACAGACAAAAATCATTTTGATTTGCTTGTTCCTAAAAATATTTTATGGTCTAGATGTCGTAGAGAATTGAGAATTCAAAGTTTTTTTAATTCTTTGAATTGGAATGGCATCGATAGAAATTCAGTATTTTCCAATGAAACTAATGTAAAAAAAAATGGAGTAAATTTTTGGATGAAAGGAAACCTCTTTATAAAGATAAAAATGAACTAATTAAATTAAAGTTCTTTCTTTGGCCTAATTATCGATTAGAAGATTTAGCTTGTATGAATCATTATTAGTTTGATGCCAACAATGGTAGCCATTTCAGTATCTTAAGGATACATATGTATCCACGATTGAAAATTAATTGATATTACTATATACCCTGTCTCATATAGAGTATCTGAAAGAAAATAAATGCACACATGCCTTGTCTTACATCTCATTCGAATCTAATTCGAGTAGACGATACTAAATCAATAAGGTATCGATTAGATCTAGAAATGAATCAATGGAATCTTCTTCATTTTCAGATTTTAGGTTTAAATTATTCACTTTTGTGAATGAAAAAAATGTACCTACCAACTTTTTCTTTTTGGATTCCTATCTGAATCAAATTTAAAATTTGATTAATCTATTAGAATTGATAAAATTAGGGGTTCATAAAGAAATTAAGTCTGTATACCACGTTCAAATTACTGGCATTATTATTACTGATCGATAAAATTTGATAAAATCCATATTTGTAAAATAAAAAAGGGGAAATTCATTTATGGTAAAAAAATTCTGTCATTTCAGTTATTTCTCAAGAAAAAAAGAGAGGATCTGTTGAATTTCAAGTATTCAATTTCATCAATAAGATACGGAGACTTACTTCACATTTAGAATTGCACAAAAAAGACTATTTATCTCAGAGAGGTTTGAAGAAAATTTTGGGAAAATGTCAACGACTGCTAGCTTATTTGGGAAAAAAATAGAGTGCGTTATAAAGAATTAATTAATCAGTTGGACATCGAGAGACAAAAACTCGTTAATTTGATTAATTTGAAGAGTCATTTCGTTTTCACTTATATGGTTCGATTAAATTTTGATGAACTTCTTTTCACTTTCAGTAATTCATGGAAGAATGAATCGTTAAAAAACTTATGACTGCACCAACTACCAGAAAAGACCTCATGGTAGTCAATATGGGGACTCAGCACCCATCAATGCACGGTGTTCTTCGACTCATCGTTACTCTAGATGGTGAAGATGTTGTCGACTGCAAACCAATATTGGGTTATTTACATAGAGGGATAGAGAAAATTGAGGAAAATCGAACAATTATACAATATTTACCTTATGTAACACGTTGGGATTATTTAGCTACTATGTTCACAAAAGCAATAACCATAAATGGACCTGAACAATTAGGAAATATTCAAGTACCTAAAAGGGCTAGCTATATCAGAGTCATTATGTTGGAGTTGAGTCGGATCGCTTCTCATTTGTTATGGCTGGGTCCTTTTATGGAAGATATTGGTGCGCAGACCCCTTTCTTCTATATTTTTCGAGAAAGAGAATTGATATATGACCTATTTGAAGCTGCTACGGGTATGCGAATGATGCATAATTTTTTTCATATTGGAGGAGTGGCTGCCGATCTACCCTAAGGATGGGTAGATAAATGTTTGGATTTTTTGGATTATTTTTTAACAGGGGTTGCTGAGTATCAAAAACTTATTACCCGAAATCCTATTTACTTAGAACGAGTTGAAGACATAGGCATTATTGGGCAAGACGAGGCATTAAATTGGGGTTTATCGGGACCAATGCTATGAGCTTCCAGAATAGAATGGGATCTTTGTAAAGTTGATCATTATGAGTCTTACGACAAATTTGATTAGCAGGTTCAATGGTAACGAGAAGGGGATTCATTAGCTCATTATTTAGTACAAATCGGTGAAATGATAGAATCCATAAAGATTATTCAACAGGCTCTGGAAGGAATTCCAAGAGGGCCTTATTAAAATTTAGAAATCTGACGTTTTGACAAATTAAAAGATCCTGAATGGAATAATTTTTATGAACATATCTTTGGTCTCAGTATCTTTGATTAGTTTGGTGTTTACTTTTATGAACCAATGAAATACCTAAGGTTTGATACATAATAAGTCCATTATTTTTTACAGACAATCAAATAGGTTCGATAATCAATAACCCCTTCTTCATTAATTCTGTAAGAGGTAAATTCTCCTGAATCAGCATTATATCCAAACTCATTTCTCTCCTTTGAATTGACGATATAGCAATTTTGTTTGGGTTTATCAGTCGAAGCAGGAGACAATATACCTTTACATTTTCGATTATTCTTTGATTCAAAGTATCGTTCCATCTCAATTGAAAAAGCAAATAACGTTTCAAGAACAAATCTAGTTCTGCTTCTGTGTTGCTTTTGTATTATTTTTTATTTTTACCCTTCTTTGTGTTTGATTCCGCGTAATCTTTTTCAAGATCGTTTTGATGTTTTGAGAAAACAAGGCCCAGATTTCCTTTGTTTTCTATATCTGATCCATGCTCTCTTTTTCCTTGACTTGTGGGTTCTTTTGCTTCTTGAATTCGATTCTTTATTTTTTTATTTGATGGTAGAAATTTTTTTTTTGTTTTTATTGATATTTTGATTTTTACTAAAATTTTAATTTGTATTCAAATTTAAAAGAAGTAATTTGCTCGGTATAATCCACGTTTTTAGTTTATATACATTATAAAGTAGTACAAATTCTAGGAAGAACCAAAATTCCATATCCAATATGGGACGATTAAATATTTTTTCATTCATTCCCATCCAATCAAAAAATTCCTTTTTCAAATTTTTTTTTTAGGTTTTTTTGAATTTTGATGAGTTGTAAGATAAAAAAAGTCCTTTTTTATTAATTATTTCATAATTATTAATACCAATTTTATTATTTCGATTACTATTAGTATCGATCTTAACCCAGGCCTCAATATCTCCTTTTTGTCTAACAGAAAAATGGAGAATTTTTCAATTAAAATATTTTCTATATTTTCTATCGAGATTTCTTTCTATATGTAGATGTAGAAGATTGCCTTTTATTAGATAATTATTGATATGAAGATTGTCGGACATATCAAAAGGGTTGTGTTTGGGCGTGTTGGAATTATAAGAAATTTCGAAGTTCTTATTTACTTGAAAGGGTAATGTATAAATAAATGAGTAACTTTTATTTTCATAATTAATCGATTTATATGATAAAAGATCATATCTATAACATTTTTTAAAATTATTTATATGATAAAAGATCATATCTATAGCATTTTTTAAAATTATCTTTTTTGTTTGATAATGAATAGAGTTCAGAATCATTTTCTTTTTTGTAATGAATTAATTGTTTTTTTTCATATGAATTCCATTTGTTTAAGTTTCTATTTTTATTTTGAGCATACAATTTTGATTAACCCTAGTTCTCCATTTTTTTGGCATTAATCTAGACCATCTAATCTTAGATAAATCGTATTGATAATGTCATCTTAACCAGTTTTTCCATTGATTGATTCTATAACTCTGAGGTTTTTTATGTTTTAATTCAAAATGAAATATTCCTAGTGTTTTAAAATAGTCCTTTATTTTAGTCTTAAGGAAAAAGGACGTTCTGTTATATTGAAGAACAGATTTAAATTTAGACAAATTAATAACTTGGGTTTGTGATAATTTGTAAAATACATATGATTGTGAAAAGTAGGATAAATCAAAAAAACTATGTGAATTTTTCTTACTAATATTATAAATATTATAAAGTGACTTTTTTATAGTCGAAATAAAGATAAAGTTAATTTTGTTTTTATTATTAATTTTTTCTTGATTTATTTCTTTATTGGAAATGTATTTCTCAATCAATTTCTTTGTTGATTTAAGCAATTTCTTTGTTGATTTAAGACGGAGTTGTTTATTAATTTTTGTAATATTAATGATAGATAAAAATAGATCGATGTAT